>NC_069499.1:957728297-957800797 GCF_027579735.1 Bombina bombina
GCGGAGTTTTACCCGACTCGACATAGGCATGATGAATTAAAGATTTCAACCAAGATGCCAAAGAAATGGCAGAAGCTTTCTGGCCTTTTCTAGAACCGGAAAAGATAACAAATAGACTAGAAGTCTTTCGGAAAGACTTAGTAGCTTCAACATAATATTTCAAAGCTCTAACAACATCCAAAGAATGCAACGATTTCTCCTTAGAATTCTTAGGATTAGGACATAATGAGGGAACCACAATTTCTCTACTAATGTTGTTGGAATTCACAACCTTAGGTAAAATTTCAAAAGAAGTTCGCAACACCGCCTTATCCTGATGAAAAATCAGAAAAGGAGACTCGCAAGAAAGAGCAGATAATTCAGAGACTCTTCTGGCAGAAGAGATCGCCAAAAGGAACAAAACTTTCCAAGAAAGTAATTTAATGTCCAATGAATGCATGGGTTCAAAAGGAGGAGCTTGAAGAGCCCCCAGAACCAAATTCAAACTCCAAGGAGGAGAAATTGACTTAATGACAGGTTTTATACGAACCAAAGCTTGTACAAAACAATGAATATCAGGAAGATTAGCAATCTTTCTGTGAAAAAGAACAGAAAGAGCAGAGATTTGTCCTTTCAAAGAACTTGCGGATAAACCTTTATCTAAACCATCCTGAAGAAACTGTAAAATTCTCGGAATTCTAAAAGAATGCCAAGAAAAATGATGAGAAAGACACCAAGAAATATAAGTCTTCTAGACTCTATAATATATCTCTCTAGATACAGATTTACGAGCCTGTAACATAGTATTAATCACAGAGTCAGAGAAACCTCTTTGACCAAGAATCAAGCGTTCAATCTCCATACCTTTAAATTTAAGGATTTGAGATCCTGATGGAAAAAAGGACCTTGTGACAGAAGGTCTGGTCTTAGTGGAAGAGTCCACGGATGGCAAGAGGCCATCCGGACAAGATCCGCATACCAAAACCTGTGAGGCCATGCCGGAGCTACCAGCAGAACAAACGAGCATTCCTTCAGAATCTTGGAGATTACTCTTGGAAGAAGAACTAGAGGCGGAAAGATATAGGCAGGATGATACTTCCAAGGAAGTGATAATGCATCCACTGCTTCCGCCTGAGGATCCCGGGATCTGGACAGATACCTGGGAAGTTTCTTGTTTAGATGAGACGCCATCAGATCTATTTCTGGAAGCTCCCACATTTGAACAATCTGAAGAAATACCTCTGGGTGAAGAGACCATTCGCCCGGATGCAAAGTTTGGCGACTGAGATAACCCGCTTCCCAATTGTCTATACCTGGGATATGAACCGCAGAGATTAGACAGGAGCTGGATTCCGCCCAAACCAGAATTCGAGATACTTCTTTCATAGCCAGAGGACTGTGAGTCCCTCCTTGATGATTGATGTATGCCACAGTTGTGACATTGTCTGTCTGAAAACAAATGAACGATTCTCTCTTCAGAAGAGGCCAAGACTGAAGAGCTCTGAAAATTGCACGGAGTTCCAAAATATTGATCGGTAATCTCACCTCCTGAGATTCCCAAACTCCTTGTGCCGTCAGAGATCCCCACACAGCTCCCCAACCTGTAAGACTTGCATCTGTTGAAATTACAGTCCAGGTCGGAAGAACAAAAGAAGCCCCCTGAATTAAACGATGGTGATCTGTCCACCACGTTAGAGAGTGTCGTACAATCGGTTTTAAAGATATTAATTGAGATATCTTTGTGTAATCCCTGCACCATTGATTCAGCATACAGAGCTGAAGAGGTCGCATGTGAAAACGAGCAAAGGGGATCGCGTCCGATGCAGCAGTCATAAGACCTAGAATTTCCATGCATAAGGCTACCGAAGGGAATGATTGTGACTGAAGGTTTCGACAAGCTGAAATCAATTTTAGACGTCTCTTGTCTGTCAAAGACAGAGTCATGGACACTGAATCTATCTGGAAACCCAGAAAGGTTACCCTTGTCTGAGGAATCAATGAACTTTTTAGTGAATTGATCCTCCAACCATGATCTTGAAGAAACAACACAAGTCGATTCGTATGAGATTCTGCTAAATGTAAAGACTGAGCAAGTACCAAGATATCGTCCAAATAAGGAAATACCACAATACCCTGTTCTCTGATTACAGACAGAAGGGCACCAAGAACCTTTGTAAAAATTCTTGGAGCTGTAGCTAGGCCAAACGGCAGAGCCACAAACTGGTAATGCTTGTCCAGAAAAGAGAATCTCAGGAACTGATAATGATCTGGATGAATCGGAATATGCAGATATGCATCCTGTAAATCTATTGTGGACATATAATGCCCTTGCTGAACAAAAGGCAAGATAGTCCTTACAGTTACCATTTTGAACGTTGGTATCCTTACATAATGATTCAATATTTTTAGATCCAGAACTGGTCTGAAGGAATTCTCCTTCTTTGGTACAATGAAGAGATTCGAATAAAACCCCAGCCCCTGTTCCAGAACTGGAACTGGCATAATTACTCCAGCCAACTCTAGATCTGAAACACATTTCAGAAATGCTTGAGCCTTCACTGGATTTACTGGGACACGGGAAAGAAAAAATCTCTTTGCAGGAGGTCTTATCTTGAAACCAATTCTGTACCCTTCTGAAACAATGTTCTGAATCCAAAGATTGTGAACAGAATTGATCCAAATTTCTTTGAAAAAACGTAACCTGCCCCCTACCAGCTGAGCTGGAATGAGGGCCGCACCTTCATGTGGACTTAGAAGCTGGCTTTGCTTTTCTAGAAGGCTTGGATTTATTCCAGACTGGAGATGGTTTCCCAAACTGAAACTGCTCCTGAGGATGAAGGATCAGGTTTTTGTTCTTTATTGAAACGAAAGGAACGAAAATGATTATTAGCCCTGTTTTTACCCTTAGATTTTTTATCCTGTGGTAAAAAAGTTCCTTTCCCACCAGTAACAGTTGAGATAATAGAATCCAACTGAGAACCAAATAATTTGTTACCCTGGAAAGAAATGGAAAGTAGAGTCGATTTAGAAGACATATCAGCATTCCAAGTTTTAAGCCATAAAGCTCTTCTAGCTAAAATAGCTAGAGACATAAACCTGACATCAACTCTGATAATATCAAAAATGGCATCACAGATAAAATTATTAGCATGTTGAAGAAGAAGAATAATATTATGAGAATCATGATCTGTTACTTGTTGCGCTAAAGTTTCCAACCAAAAAGTTGAAGCTGCAGCAACATCAGCCAATGATATAGCAGGTCTAAGAAGATTACCTGAACACAGATAAGCTTTTCTTAGAAAGGATTCAATTTTCCTATCTAAAATATCCTTAAACGAAGTACCATCTGACATAGGAATAGTAGTACGTTTAGCAAGGGTAGAAATAGCCCCATCAACTTTAGGGATTTTGTCCCAAAATTCTAATCTGTCAGACGGCACAGGATATAATTGCTTAAAACGTTTAGAAGGAGTAAATGAATTACCCAAATTATTCCATTCTCTGGAAATTACTTCAGAAATAGCACCAGGAACAGGAAAAACTTCTGGAATAACCACAGGAGATTTAAAGACCTTATCTAAACGTTTAGATTTAGTATCAAGAGGACCAGAATCCTCAATTTCTAAAGCAATTAGTACTTCTTTAAGTAATTAACGAATAAATTCCATTTTAAATAAATATGAAGATTTATCAGCATCAACCTCTGAGACAGAATCCTCTGAACCAGAAGTCATTAGAATCAGAATGATGATGTTCATTTAAAAATTCATCTGTATAAAGAGAAGTTTTAAAAGATTTTTTATGTTTACTAGAAGGAGGAATAACAGACATAGCCTTCTTGATGGATTCAGAAACAAAATCTCTTATGTTATCAGGAACATTCTGAACATTAGATGTTGATGGAACTGCAACAGGTAATGGTACATTACTAAAGGAAATATTATCTGCATTAACAAGTTTGTCATGACAATTAATACAAACAACAGCTGGAGGAACAGCTACCAAAAGTTTACAGCAGATACACTTAGCTTTGGTAGTTCCAGCACCAGACAGCGATTTTCCTGAAGTATCTTCTGACTCAGATGCAACGTGAGACATCTTGCAATATGTAAGAGAAAAAACAACATATAAAGCAAAATTGATCAAATTCCTTAAATGACAGTTTCAGGAATGGGAAAAAATGCCAAGGAACAAGCTTCTAGCAACCAGAAGCAAAGAAAAAAGAGACTTAAATAATGTGGAGACAAAAGCGACGCCCATATTTTTTTAGCGCTAAATAAGACGCCCACATTATTTGGCGCCTAAATGCTTTTGGCGCCAAAAATGGCGCCACGTCCGGAACGCCGACATTTTTGGCGCAAAAGAACGTCAAAAAATGACGCAACTTCCGGTGACACGTATGACGCCGGAAACAGAAAAGATTTTTTGCGCCAAAAAAGTCCGCGCCAAAAATGACGCAATAAAATGAAGCATTTTCAGCCCCCGCGAGCCTAACAGCCCACAGGGAAAAAAGTCAAATTTTTAAGGTAAGAAAAATAATTGATTCAAGTGCATTATCCCAAATATGAAACTGACTGTCTGAAAATAAGGAATGTTGAACATCCTGAGTCAAGGCAAATAAATGTTTGAATACATATATTTAGAACTTTATTAAAAAAGTGCCCAACCATAGCTTAGAGTGTCACAGAAAATAAGACTTACTTACCCCAGGACACTCATCTACATGTTTGTAGAAAGCCAAACCAGTACTGAAACGAAAGTCAGCAGAGGTAATGGTATATATATAAGAGTATATCGTCGATCTGAAAAGGGAGGTAAGAGATGAATCTCTACGACCGATAACCGAGAACCTATGAAATAGACCCCGTAGAAGGAGATCATTGAATTCAAACAGGCAATACTCTCCTCACATCCCTCTGACATTCACTGCACGCTGAGAGGAAAACCGGGCTCCAACCTGCTGCGGAGCGCATATCAACGTAGAATCTAGCACAAACTTACTTCACCACCTCCATAGGAGGCAAAGTTTGTAAAACTGATTTGTGGGTGTGGTGAGGGGTGTATTTGTAGGCATTTTGAGGTTTGGGAAACTTTGCCCCTCCTGGTAGGAATGTATATCCCATACGTCACTAGCTCATGGACTCTTGCTAATTACATGAAAGAAACACACACCCTCACAGAGACATCCACAGAAAACACAGACATACATACATGCACACCCTCACAGAGACATCCATAGAAAACAGACATATACACCCACCCTCACAGAGGCATCCAGAGAAAATACACAAAGGCAAACATACACACACCCTCACAGAGACACCTATAGAAAAAGCTCAAAGACATATGCAGACACCCTCACAGACATCCACAGAAAATGCACAAAGACATACACACCCACCCTCACAGAGAGACCCACAGAAAAAAAATACATACACACTCATAGAGACATAAACCAAAGCACAAAGACATAAACACAGACACCCACAGAAACACTCACAGGAGGAAACATTTATGCACCTTGCATCCCCTAAATTTACAGTGTGTGACATGCATGATAAAAAAAAATTGCAGAAATTAAGAGATCACTTTTTAAAGAATCATATTTGTAAACATGTAAACAAAAACAATTCTGTGAATTCAAAATTGTACATTAATGATCTGCGTAGATGGCTAGATGAAGAAAAGTACTTTTAAAAGGTTGACATATGTTTGTTTGTTTTTTTTTCCCCATTTTCCCCAACCAAGAGCACAACTTCAAATATAGTGTACAAATGTTCCCATCTGTCAGCTGTACTTATGGATTTTGAAAATGCTGAACTCTGTATGGTCTTGGTGGAACCATAAGCTGTGGTACTCATACCATTAGATCTGGTTAAATGCAGGATATAGGCTTGTTGGTATGTAACAAAAGGGCACCTACCATTTGTGTATTGAGGAGGAAACATTACTGCATGGTTTCAAATATAGAATTTCTACAGCATTGTCAAATAATCATAAATACACTGCTGCTTAAAAAATGTGTTTTTATGGACCCCTGGTCCCACCCCATACAACTACTACCACACTGAAGTTACAATCCGAAATTGCACAATTTGCTAAGTAATTCCTACGTCCTCTGCAAATGAAAGTGATTTGCCGTCTGACTCAGGCACACAATGTACAAACAAAGTGCCAAGTCTGTCTCACACTGTGCATAGTGGTTTAGTGCACACTCAGAAATCCTCTCAAATGCTAATACTTTACTCCTTGTAATAATATTTCCCATGCTCAGTTAGCACTCTGCTGTAGTACCCACTGGTGGCTGCCAAAATAAAATAAAATAAAATTTTTTTTTTTTTAGTTCTTGCCTCATGGGCCCCCCCTGGCCCACTGGGCCCCTGACAGGAGTCACCCCTATCACCCTCTGATGGCGG
This sequence comes from Bombina bombina, assembly GCF_027579735.1. Lineage (NCBI taxonomy): Eukaryota > Metazoa > Chordata > Amphibia > Anura > Bombinatoridae > Bombina > Bombina bombina. The sequence continues at coordinate 957,734,693 of NC_069499.1, forward strand.
CCCTGGCACTTAGTCTAAACGTCAAATGAGTAATAGATTTCTTTCTGACAATTTTTTAAAGTTATTTCTATTTCCACTTCTGTATCATGTGACAGCCATCAGCCAATCACAAATGCATATACGTATATTCTGTGAATTCTTGCACATGCTCAGTAGGAGCTGGTGGCCCTAAAAGTGTCAATACAAAAAGACTCATATTAAACATATCTAATAGAAACTTGTACATTAAAAGCAGCAAGAAAAAAAAAAACCATTCAATTTCTAATATACCATAAAAATATAAAAAATATATATATCTATAAAAAACAAAATGCAACGAAAAGTCTTGTTTCTGAACAAATTGATCTCTGCTATGCACCACACACTTATCCGTAATTTAGTTGAATTCTTCAGGATGCCTATTCTCTTAGGTGAATAATTCCTTTATATTCCTTTATAAGTAACAGTTCTATATATGGATGGAATTATTTTTATAAGTAAGGAAGTTCTATTTATTCCTAGAAGAATCTGAGGGCCCCAAGGAACATAAGGAGTTAAGGCTTATTTGTTTGTTTAAAAAGAGGAAAGTATATATGGTATATATCCCTGGTGTAGCGTGTCAGCGTTCTGGAGGTGTATAGAAAGCTGTTACCGGCTGTGTTATTAAAACAATCTTACCAGTCTTATGGTTCTCAGCTCCTTTGTACAGACCTCCTTTTTAAAAAAGGGCTCCACACTACTAGCAGAAGATAGTACCTGGATTTCACTGTCAGGTTCTTCCGAGTAGCTAACAAACACTGTTGCTCAATCGGCGTCTGTGTATCCGGCATATGCAACGTCACCTGACTGCCGAGAATATTGAAGACGCTGGATACAAAGTAGCAAAGGCAGTCGCAAGAAAAGTTTCCTTATCCTTTCACCCTCTAGAATTAGGGTAGATTTTCCAGCTGGAAAATCTTGCCCTTAGTGTTTAATGTCCCTTTAACCCCTTAAGGACCACAGCACTTTTCCATTTTCTGACCGTTTGGGACCAAGGCTATTTTTACATTTCTGCAGTGTTTGTGTTTAGCTGTAATTCTCCTCTTACTCATTTACTGTACCCACACATATTATATACCGTTTTTTTTTCTCGCCATTATTTTCATCACATCTTATAATTTAATATAAAAAAAATAAATAAAAAAAATATGAGGAAAAAAACACAAGTTTTCTAACCAAAAAAAACACCCATGCTAAATTGTTTCTAAATTTTGTCCTGAGTTTAGAAATACCCAATGTTTACATGTTCTTTGCAAGTTATAGGGCAATAAGTACAAGTAGCACTTTGCTATTTCCAAACCATTTTTTTTCTCACATTTTATTTTTTTAGTAGACAACCCAAAGTATTGATCTAGGCCCATTTTGGTATATTTCATACCACCATTTCACCGCCAAATGCGATCAAATCACTTTTTTTTTTTTTACTAACTTTTTAACAAACTTTAGGTTTCTCACTGAAATTATTTACAAACAACTTGTGCAATTATGGCACAAATAGCTGTAAATGCTTCTCTGGGATCCCCTTTGTTCAGAAATAGCAGACATTTATTGATTTAGCATTATTTTTTGGTAATTAGAAGACTGCTAAATGCTGCTGCGCACCACACGTGTATTATGCCCAGCAGTGAAGGCGTTAATTAGGGAGCTTGTAGGGTTAATTTTAGCATTAGTGTAGTAGACAACCCAAAGTATTGATCTAGGCCCATTTTGGTATATTTAATGCCACCATTTCACTGCCAAATGCGATCAAATCACTTTTTTACTAACTTTTTCACAAACTTTAGGTTTCTCACTGAAATTATTTACAAACAACTTGTGCAATTATGGCACAAATGGTTGTAAATGCTTCTCTGGGATCCCCTTTGTTCAGAAATAGCAGACATATATGGCTTTGGAATTGCTTTTTGGTAATTAGAAGGCCCCTAAATGCGGCTGCGCACCACACTTGTATTATGCCCAGCAGTGACGGGGTTAATTAGGTAGCTTGCATTTGTTTACATAAATAAATATTTTTCTGTAGTGTAGCTGCTCCCACCCTCAATTCTCTACCCCCTCCCAGACCCAGATCCCTTTTTCATTATCATTTACCCCCTCCCTCTCAAACCACATCTTATACTTATACCTATATGCTCATATGAGCAGATCGCAGGCGCGCGCGCACACCCCCGCAAGTGAATTCACACTGCCTGCTGGAAGTTCCCCATCGATGGCCGCCCACCCTCCTCCCTGCAACAGCTCCCACCCACCAACGATCACGACCATCGATGGCCAATGCAGAGGGGGCCACAGAGTGGCGCTCTCTCTGCATCAGATGGCTAAAAACTGTTATTGCACGATGCCTCAATATCGAGGCATCACTGCAATAACATGAAAGCGGCTGGAAGCGATCAGGATCGCTTCCACCGCTTGAAAACACAGACGACGTACAGGGTACGTCCTTGCTTGTTAATGACCGTTTTTGTAGGACGTACCCTGTACTTCGTTGGTCCTTAAGGGGTTAATCACGGAGAAGCACCAATCAGAAATTATTGAGCATGTCATTTTTAGAATCAACTATATTCTAAAAAAAAAAAAATTTTTTATGAGAAATTATTATTAGAGTATACACTAACAAGTAATAATAAAAGAATACTAAATGTAAACTCTGCTGCAAAGTAGTTTCAGCATTTTATTTTTAATATATTTTATTTTTTTGTTCTCAAGGAAAATCAAAGTAATCTATTTAAAGGGATATTAAAGTGAAATAAGAGGATGCTCTAATATATTAGAGCATTTTATTATCACATATCCTGCAACGGGTTTAAATGCATAACACAGCCGATGAGCCTAAGACAAGAGACAAATTTGTGTAGCCACGAATCCCCAGCTACTCCTAGCAGTGCATTGCTGTTGCTTAGGATATGTACATATGCTTTTCAATAAAGAATACCAAAAGAAGAAAGCAAATTTGATAACAGAAGTGAATTTAAAAGTGTCTTAAAATGACATGCTCTATCTAAATCATGAAAGTTTAATTGTGACTTTCCAATACCTTTAAGGATTTAAAATTTTAAAATAAATCACTTTAATGGTTTATAAAAGAGAATTTGCCTTTTTTCTTGTATAGGAAAATGTCTTGAAACACATGCCAGTCGTCCTTTAAAATACATTGTCTAATTGAATTCATATGTAAAATCATAATCAAACTATGCTAATTATATTGAGATTTAAAATAATATTATGTTAGCAAAATATGATTCAAGCATGACTTATTTGTATCTTAATTTTTATCATGAGGGCCAAAATGAACACATTAAAATATACTGCTTGCACTGTACACAAAAGTAGTTTGGAAGTACTGTATTATAAACTCAGTAATGTGAAAAACACAACACATTTAAACTGTGGGTGATAAGAACTTGACCAGAAGTTGTTTGTGATGTTTCTTCCAAGTTTAAAATAAATGCTGAAGATATTTGCAGCTATAAATGTAAGGTTAAAGGGATATAAAACCCCAAATATTTATTTTATCATTCAGATAATACATTTTAAATAACTTTCCAATTCTCTTCTATGTTTTTATTTGCTTCCTTCTTGTTATCCTTTGCTAAAAGGTTTATCTAGGCAAGCTCAGGAGCAGCAAAGGACCTAGGTTCTAGCAGCTGATTGGTGGTTGCGTCCAAGTTATGTAACAGACGCTCCTTCTTAGAAGAAGGATTAGGACACAAGGAAGGAACAACAATTTCGTGATTAATATTCATATTCGAAACAACCTTAGGAAGGAACCCAGGTTTGGTAAGTAAAACCACCTTATCAGAATGAAATATGAGATAAGGCGAATCATACTGTAATGCTGAAAGCTCAGAAACTCTTCGAGCAGAAGAAATAACAACCAAAAACAGAACTTTCCAAGATAATAGTTTAATATCTATGGAATGCATAGGTTCAAACGGAACCCCTTGCAGAACTCGAAGAACTAAATTCAAACTCCAGGGAGGAGTAATAGGTCTAAATACAGGCTTAATTCTAGATAGAGCCTGACAAAAAGACTAAACATCTGATACATTTGCCAAACGTTTGTGAAACAGAATTGACAAAGCTGAAATTTGTCCCTTAAAGGAACTTGCTGATAACCCTTTCTCCAATCCTTCTTGGAGAAAAGATAAAATCCTAGGAATCCTAACTTTACTCCATGAGTAACCCTTGGATTCACACCAATAAAGATATTTACGCCATATCTTATGATAGATTTTTCTAGTGACTGACGCAGTCAGTTGCAGAGAAATTAGATTTGGATGTTGGAAAGGACCTTGAATGAGAAGGTCCTGTCTCAACGGAAGTTTCCGCGGTGGCAGAGAGGACATGTCCACTAGATCCGCATACCAAGTCCTGCGTGGCCACACAGGCGCTATCAGGATCACTGAAGCTCTCTCCTATTTGATTTGAGCAATCACGCGTGGGAGGAGAGGAAACGGCGGAAACACATAAGCTAGGCTGAACAACCAAGGTACTGCCAAGGCATCTATCAGTTCGGCCTGAGGATCCCTTGACCGGGATCCGTATCTTGGAAGCTTGGCATTCTGACGAGATGCCATCAAATCCAATTCCGGTCTGCCCCATCTGAGAATCAATGAGGCAAATACCTCCGGGTGAAGTTCCCACTCCCCCAGATGAAAAGTCTGTCGACTTAGAAAATCTGCTTCCCAGTTCTCTACACCTGGGATGTAGATCGCTGACAGATGACAAGAGTGAGCCTCTGCCCAACTGATTATCTTGGATACTTCTATCATTGCTAAGGAACTCCTTGTTCCCCCCTGATGATTGACATATGCCACAGTCGTTATGTTGTCCGACTGGAATCTGATGAATTTGGCCGAAGCCAACTGAGACCACGCCTGAAGCGCATTGAATATTGCCCTCAGTTCCAAAATATTGATTGGAAGTAGAGACTCCACTTGAGCCCAAACACCCTGAGCCTTCAGGGAATTCCAAACTGCACCCCAGCCCAGAAGGCTGGCATCTGTTGTCACTATCACCCATGAGGGTCTGCGGAAACAAGTCCCCTGGGACAGATGATCCGGCGACAACCACCAAAGAAGAGAGTTTCTGGTCTCTTGATCCAGAATTTTCTTTGGAGATAAATCCGCATAATCCCCATTCAACTGACTGAGCATGCACAGTTGCAGTGGTCTGAGATGAAAGCAAGCAAACGGAACGATGTCCATTGCCGCTACCATTAATCAGATTACCTCCATACACTGAGCCACTGATGGCCGAGGAAAGGACAGAAGTGCTCGGCAAGTATTCAAAACCTTTGATTTTCTGACCTCCGTCAGAAATACTTTCATGGCTACCGAGTCTATCAGAGTTCCCAAGAAAGCAACCCTTGTCTGTGGAACAAGTGAACTCTTCTCTATGTTCACCTTCCAGCCGTGAGTTCTGAGAAAAGACAACTCAGTGTCCGTGTGAGATTTTGTCAGATGATATGTTGACGCCTGAATCAGAATATCGTCCAGATAAGGCGCCACCGCTATCCCTTGAGGTCTGAAAACTGCCAAAAGAGACCCTAGAACCTTTGTGAAGATTCTGGGTGCTGTGGCCAACCCGAAAGGAAGAGCCACAAACTGATGTTTGTCCAAGAAGGCAAACCTTAGAAACCAATGATGATCTTTCTGGATTGGAATATGAAGGTAAGCATCCTTCAAATCCAAGGTAGTCATATATTGACCCTCCTGGATCATTGGCAAAATCGTTCAAATTGTCTCCATCTTGAATGATGGAACTCTTAGAAATTTGTTTAGACACTTGAGGTCTAAGATGGGTCTGAACGTTTCCTCTTTTTTGGGGACCACAAATAGGTTTGAATAAAACCCCTGTCCCAATTTTGGAACAGGACAGATTACTCCCATAGTAAAAAGGTCTTTTACACAGCATAAGAACGCCTCTCTCTTTATCTGGTTTGCAGATAATTTTGAAAGATGAAATCTCCCTCTTGGGAGAAAATCCTTGAATTCCAATTGATAACCGTGGGTCACTATTTCTAGTGCCCAGGAATCCTGAACATTTCTTGCCCAAGCCTGAGCAAAGAAAGAAAGTCTGCCCCCTACTAGATCCGGTCCCGGATCGGGGGCCACCCCTTCATGCTGCTTTGTGGAAGAAGAAGAAGCGGGGGGTCCTCCTTTAAAGTTCCGAAAGGAATGAAAATAATTCTGTTTACCCCTCATTTTAACCGACCTATCCTGAGGTAGGGCATGGCCCTTACCTCCTGTAATATTAGAAATGATCTCCTTCAATTCTGGCCCAAAAAGGGTCTTACCTTTAAAGGGAATAGCTAAAAGCTTATGTTTTGATGACACATCAGCAGACCAAGACTTGAGCCACAATGCTCTACGTGCTAAAATAGCAAATCCTGCATTTTTTGCCGCTAATTTAGCAATTTGAAAAGCGGCATCAGTAATAAAAGAATTAGCTAGCTTAAGAGCCTTAATTTTATCTAGAATGTCATCTAATGGAGTCTCAACCTTAAGAGACTCTTCTAGAGCCTCAAACCAAAAAGCTGCTGCAGTAGTTACTGAAACAATGCAAGCCATAGGTTGTAAAAGAAATCCCTGATTAACAAATAATTTCATTAGTAGACCCTCTAATTTCTTATCCATAGGATCCTTGAAAGCACAACTACCCTCAATGGGTATAGTAGTACGCTTAGCTAGGGAAGCTATAGCTCCCTCTACCTTAGGGACCTTTTGCCATGAGTCCCGAATGGTATCTGATATAAGAAACATTTTGTTAAAATTAGGAGAGGGAGAAAACGGTATACCTGGTCTATCCCATTCCTTACTAATAATTTCCGAGATTCTCTTAGGAACCGGAAAAACATCAGTGTAAGTAGGAACTTCCAAATATTTATCCATTTTACACAATTTCTCTGGAGGAATAACAATAGGATCACAATCATCCAGAGTCACTAAAACCTCCCTAAGCAACAGGTGGAGGTGTTCAAGCTTAAATTTAAATGACAAAGCATCCGAATCTGTCTGAGGCAAAACATTCCCTGAATCAGAAATTTCACCCTCAGACAGTAATTCCCTGATCCCCAACTCAGAGCACTGTGAGGGAACATCGGAAATAGCTAATAAAGCATTAGAGGATTCAGTATTTACATTAATACTTGTCCTACTGCGTTTACACTGCAAAACTGGTAATTTAGACAATACCTCTGTAAGGGTAGTTGACATAACTGCAGCCATCTGCTGTAGAGTAAAGGAATTAGACGCAGTAGAAGTACTAGGCGTCGCTTGTGTGGGCATAAAAAGGTTGTGACACTTGGGGAGAATTGGATGGCATATCCTGATTCTCTTCAGACTGAGAATCATCCCTAGGCACACTTACTTTATTTAAAATATGCTTTTTACATTGTAAAGCCCTTTCAGTACAAAAAAGTTACACAATGTTAGAGGGGGTTGCACAATAGCTTCTAAACACATAGAACAATGAGAAACCTCAATGTCAGACATTTTGAACAGACTAGTAATACGACAAAAGTCATTTAAACACTTATTTATAGCAAAAAATAAACATTAGAAAAAATGTGTACTGTGCCTTTAAGAAAAGAAAAAGTGAAAAAAAATTCCAAAATGCACAAAAAAACATTAAATTATTCCCAAATTTAACTTAATATCGTTGATTAATCCAAAAATTACTGCACCCAGAAGCAAGGGCAGAAATAAGGCTTTAGAAGTACTTATATCAACATGTAGTCAAAAGATAGATAAAAATACACTCTGCACCACTGTGGCGCCTACCTTCCCCGAGGGTACTTCGAATCAAGTTTCCAACCCTTCAGACCAGCTACACAGTCCAGGAGCCACCAAGTTACTGTTTGCTGCTGCTAAGCCTGAAGAAATTGCGCCAAAATTGGCTCCGCCCCTTAAGGTCAAAAGTCAGAGTAGGCCCAAACAACACCGCATGGAAATGCAGTTTTGCACTAAAGTAAAAATACACACACAATATAACCCTCAAGCATAAAACCAATAAGTTTTAAGTGCCAAAAATAAAAAACATCATTTTTTATATTGTCTCCCATGTCACATAATGCCCAAATATCAACTAATGATAAATATAAAATAGGGACTCCAGTAACACCCCTCTTATTAAAATAGGTTTTACTGCTTACCCCATTCCTATACAGGGAAATAATGCCAGCCAGTTCTGATACACAAGTCTCCTCAGAAAAAAAGGCTGCACATACCTTAATTCTGCTTGTAGCATGAAACCGGTCTCCACACTGAAGATGTCTCATGGTTACCTTCAGAAGTCTTGTGGGACCCAGCGTGGATCTTAGTTACAAATGCTAAGATCATCAAACCTCAGGGCAGAAATCTTCTTCCATATCCCCCTGAGGAAAATAGTATACCGGTACCATTTAAAATAAAAAATTTCTTGATTGAAGAAACTAAAACTAACACCTCACTTTACCATGTCTTCCTAGTATAACACAGGCAAAGAGAATGACTGGGGTGGAGGGGAAGGGGCTATATATACAGCTCTGCTGTGGTGCTCTTTGCCACTTCCTGTTAACAGGAGGTTAATATCCCACAAGTAAAGATGAAATCCGTGGACTCGTCATATCTGTGTAAAAGAAATTGAGTTTTTATATCCCTTTAAATACATTTTATAGACATGGTTTACGCATAAAATATATTTTGCATAAAAACATAGGTCCTCCACACACTGATTCAAAATAACCAGGTCACAGCGTGTATGTAACAATGAATTACTTTAGTCCAAAAAATACTACAAACAAGGGAACTTGTTCAATGATAATTAAGTGAGACTGGACTAAGCTTTATTAAGCATATCAAACTAATTAGTCTAATGTTTCTTATAAAAAAGTTAACCCCTTAGTACTACAATTTTTTCTCATGATGCCAAACATATAAATAATAATCATATATATAAACCTATGTTAAACATTATATACATATAATTAAAAAAATTACCAAAGTATTTGTCGCATACAAAAATTAGATTTATCTATTTACGTAGGTTAATAAGATATATAAAGCGCTATAAGGGTTATAAGCGTATAAGGCAGGATCACTATTAGGTGATAAAAAAAAAAGGTAAAATATGCTCAAATTAAGCCCACCTACTGGTACTAATTTAAAAATAAGGAATACAGTGCAAAGTAGCTATTTTAATGCAGATAAAACACCATAGCATAAACTGTAACGATAATAGCATTAAATAGTAACATAGAAAACCTTATATAGTGCCGTTTCAGATTTAGTTTTTAGTAAAAGTCACCACTTTATGCTGTCAGGTTGAATCCCAGTAAGTGAATAGTCATCCGAATGAAGGAATAATTAAAATGTAGATGGGAGGTGCAGCTGTATGTTAGACTGGTGCATTTACTCTCCCTAAATACATGGGGAATCTACAAGAACAATAAAAAGAGTGCACCTCTGATTAAAAGTAAAGTATTTATTTAAACACAGAGCTGCTAGCATATGCACTTACTGGCAAGCTTTAAAAGCAAGGCTCATCAAGAAGAATCTGGAACCGACTAACGGCCATAATACAAGTGGAGAGGTAAATATAATTTTCATGTAAGCGATATTAGTGCTCCACTTTGTAAAACCAGCTCACGATATGTGCGCTGGTATTACAAGTTAATTGCAATGCGAACGTTAGCTTGCGTTCGCATTGCTGGGAAGCATTGAGCTCACAAGAGCGCACTTCCATAGGCTCCTATGGGAGCCTCGTTCTGATGCCATCACATTTTTACATATATATGTATATGAATATATACATATATATTTATGTGTTAATATGTGTATATAGTCATACCTATATATTTACTTTCCGGTCCATGGAAACACACAGTTCCCATAGACCGCAATGTAAAGTTACTTTTCAGTGCCATTTTTTTTTCTAACACCTCCATCTCACCGACTTTAAATCCCAAAAACAGCCTATTGCAGTTTTTTTTTTTAATTTATAAAAAAATTCTACATTTTTTTAATAAAAAATTACAATGCCCTCTATTTTGAGGGCATTTGGGACATTTTTAGAAAATTAACCAGAGATCTAATCTCGGGTAATTTCGTAGTGCTAATTGCTACCGCGATGTTGCAGTACCAATAACCAGCCACTTGTAATGGCTGGTTAATTATTGCGCTCCCGTAAACTAACAATTTAATGCTCCACTTGTAATTTGCCCGTAAAATGAAAAGTCCTTCCGTTTGAGGTCTGTAGGTTGGGGTATTAGTGATTGGAAGTTTGGCTATGCTGGACACCATAGCAGGATTGTCTCCACTACAACAGCTGGTTGCTGCTACAACTCAGTTCTCTCTCAGATTGCCAGTAAAATAACTGTTTCCTCTAACTGATGCAGGCAGACTTCTTCAGGGGGTAATTAAGACAATGTGTGTCTATAGGCTCTCTTGAGCCTCCAGTTTAAAAATCCAGGCACAGGTCAGATAATGATGTCATTACAATGATGTTTAGGATGCCATTTTGGTAAACTGACAAGACTATGTAATGGAAGCCTTGAGACAATTATCAGATACAAATACTCAGTTTTACCATCCAATCCAACACATGGATATCAAGCTATATTAAAGGGTCTAGTGGACTATGCTTAAGAAATGGTATCATTAAAACTTACATGATGGATTATTTTTTACAGATATTTATAGATAACTGAAATATTCCATAACTTCCCTAAAATACACAAAGCCTACATCAGGTATAGGCTCATTAAATGAACCACTATCCAATTTGGTTGACACTTTCTACAGCCTTTAGTTAGGACATTACCAAGTTATATAAAAGATGCTACATCCTTCATAAGAGGTATGGAATACATAGCCTGGAAGGCATTTCACTTTATGTTTCATCATTATATACAATATTTCCCACAATAAGGGACTGCTAGCCATGCAATATTTTCTTAAGTGTTGTTCCAATTATGATGTAAGTTACCTTTTTTATTAAAAGCAAATGAATATCTTCTTACACAGAACTACTTTTTGTTTGGAGGGGGAAGCACTATCTTCAGAGATGTGGAACAGCAATGGGTACAAAGTTTTAACCCTCTCTATGCCAACCTCTATATGGGGTAGTGGGAGCTGCTCCACATCTTTGGAGATTCCAATCCCTTCAGTCGTAACATAATTTATTTTGGAAGAAACATTGATGTCCTGATCCTTATTTGGGATGCTGATGAACAGTCTATAAAAAGATTCAATTCTTATGTAAAAGGACAACCAAAGGAATGTTCAGTTCACTTCAGAATATAGTTGTAACTATTTTAATTTTTTTTTACATTACAATGAGAGAGGACAGAGATCTAAACAAAGTATATATAGAATTATCTAACCATGCTCATAGCGGTGCGCCTAAAAAAGGCAAAAATGTGTCAGATGGGAAAACAGGAACAAGTATCAATATTTATAAACACTTTACTGGAAGATAATTAAAACATAATACTTAAAGGGACAGTTCACCCAAAAACTTTCTTCCCTTTAAATTATTCCCAATGATCCTTTTTACCTGCTAGAGTGTATTAAATTGGTTTCAATTAGCTCCTTTACTCCTATTTCAGCATTTGAAATAGCTGATTTAGTTTGTGGTTTCCCAACCTATACTGAAAGTTTTGATACTGGAGTATATGCAATTGATAAGCCTAAGTAAACTCTCAGTGGGATGCAGGATAGTTAAGTAATAAAATGATAATTTTCCATTGTTCTCTCTATGTATTTAGCTTTGGTTATAAGATAAGGAAGCAATTGTCTGTGAACACAAAGTTATAACATAATGAGATCTGATCTTACCTTAAAGGGACAGTTTACTTCTCCCCTTTAATTTGTTCCCAATGATCCACTTTACCTGCTGGAGTGTATTAAATTGTTTACAAGTAGCTCCTTTACCCTTATATTGGCATTTGAAATTGTTAATTTAGCATGTGGTATCCCCACCTATTCTGAAAGTTTGTGGCCGCGCGTACCAGCTATAGATAAGCTTTGTAAACACAGCCAGCAGAAGAAATTACACTCCCAGTGTGATAAAGCAGAGATAAGGTAGTAAAATGTTGATTTTCCATTGTTCTCTCAAAGTATTGGTGATTGTTTTAAGGACAGTTATAAGATAAAGAAGCAGGTATATGTGCACAATGTGATACAGTAATGAGATCTGATTATACTTACAAGCTCAACCTATTTTATTAGGTTGTGGCTTCAAAACACAAAATCAGAAATAAACCTTAAAAAGCTAATTTTCATACATTTTTTACTCTGCAGTTGGTAAAAAAGCAATTGTAAACACATTAAGGGAAAAACTATTTTACAGTATACTGTCCCTTTAAGTTCAACCCATTGTAATAGGCTGTGGTTTCAAAGCACAAAACCAGCTACTTCATATACACAAATAAACCCGAAAATGCAATTTCTCAAATATTTTATACTCTGCAGGTGGTATAACAAGTCATTTAAAATACATTAATGGAAAAACAATTTTACAATGTACTGTCCCTTTAAAACAGAACTATGTCTACAATAGCAGAACCCCACAGTACAAATGAGGTAGTCCGTTAAACGCCAGTACACTTGATAGAGGTGCCAGTCTCCTTTATATACTGCAAATAGAGAAGGTGCCTTCTTTAAATGCAGGTATGTGAAACACGGCAAAAAAAAACCCCAATCCATACTCATTATTCCATGCTGGATATTGTGATCCAACTGTATAGTTCCAGTGGCAACTGTAAGTATTCACTGACTCTTATCCAAAACTCACACTTCATTTATTTAACGGACAGAAATATAATACTGTATATACTAAACTATAGGCATTTCCAGGTTCCGCTATGCAAGGAACACTAGTTTTAGCAGCAGTAATTGTACTCCTAGCTTAGCTGTGGTTGTGTGTATGAGAGTAGGGACAGTCTACACCAGAATTGTTATTGTTTAAAAAGATAGATAATCCCTTTATTACCCATACCCTAGTTTTTCATAACCAACACAGTTCTATTACTATATGTTTTACTTCTGTGATTACCTTGTATCTAAACCTCTGCAGACTGTCCCCTTGTCTCAGTGGTTTTGACAGACATGCAGTTTAGGCAATCAGTGCAGACTCCTAAAATAACTCCACGGGAGTGAGCACAATGTTTATATGACACACATGAACTTGTACTGTCTAACTGGAAAAACTTGCTCTGAGCTAAGGGGCGGGTTTCAATGGTTTAGAAATCAGTTTGAGCCTACCTAGGTTTAGCTTTTCAAAAATACCACCAAGGGAACAAAGCAAATTTAATGATAAGAGTCAATTGGAAAGTTGTTTAAAATTGCATGCCCTATCTGAATCAAAAAAGTTTAATGTTGACTAGACTGTCCCGTTAAGCTGTTATGATATGAACCATCTTGGAAACTGCAAAATGACATGTGGACCAGATACCACGTTCACTCCTTTTACTTTTCTGTCTGTATTGTAACAATTGTGATCATTATAATCAACATTCTAATCAACCAGTTTTTATTACATCATATATTAAAGAATTTAGTCAAATTTGTAATTTCATACAACATGATCTTCCAATATTATAGAATGATTCAAGCCTCTATAATATAGCACAAAGAGGTGGTAGATTACTTTCCAAAGAAGCTAAAACACTTAGGGCACGATTCTCTAAAGCTCTTTGTTCTGGCGAGATTCTACAAGAAGCCTCGTCAGTATTATGAAACCCCACAGTGATTGTTTTAAAAACAATTCTTAAAGACACAAATAATTATGCATTCCATAAAGGGGAGTTCACTTATATGCTTTATGTTGAACAAAGACACTAACTTTACAAGACAATACTCCTAAAGGGATAGTATAGTCAAATATTTTCTGTCATGTTTCAGATAGAGCATGCAATTTTAACCCCTTAACAACGCATGTCGTACAGGGTACATCTTACACAAGCTGGTCTTTAAAGACCAGCGACGTACCCTGTACGTCGTTAAGGGTTTCAAGCGACTGGAAGCGATCCTGATCGCTTCCAGCCGCTTTCAAGGTATTGCAGTGATGCCTCGATATTGAGGCATCACTGCAATACCTTTTTAGGCACACCGATGCAGAGAGAGCCACTCTGTGGCCCTCTCTGCATCGGCCAGTGATGGTGCCGATCGTTGGTGGGTGGGAGCCTTTGCTGGGAGGTGGGTGGGTGGCCCATCACTGGGGAACTTCCTTCCGGCTGTTTACTATGCCGGGTGCGCGCGGGAACGCGCGGGAGGTGAGGGACGCGTGCGCGATCGCGATCTAAGGCAATTTTGTTGTGATTTTTTTTGCTGGAAGAGGGTGGTGGGTACAGAGGAGGGGTGATCTGGGGGTGATCTGGGAGGGTGTAGAGTATGGAGGGGGGCAGCTACACTACAGAAAATGTTAGGTTTTAAAAAAAATAAATAAAGTTATTTTGCAAAGTGGGTACTGGCAGACAGCTGCCAGTACCCAAAATGGTGACTAATAGTTAGTGGGGGGAGGGTTAGAGAGCTCTTTGGGGGGGGATCAGGCAGGTTGGGGGCTAAGGGGGGGATCCTACACAGCAGAATATGATTATTATTTTTTTAAATAATAAAAAAAAAACAAATTAAAACTTTTATTTTAGTACTGGCAGACTTTCTGCCAGTACTTAAGATAGCGGGGAAAATTGTGGGGTGGGGGAGGGAAGAGAGCTGTTTGGGAGGGATCAGGGGTGGGATGTGTCAGGTGGGAGGCTGATTTCTACACTAAAGCTAAAATTAACCCTTCAAGCTCCCTAATTAACCCTGTCACTGTTGGGCATAATACAAATTTGGTGCGCAGCGGCATTTAGCGGCCTTCTAATTACCAAAAAGCAATGCCAAAGCCATATATGTCTGCTATTTCTGAACAAAGGGGATCCCAGAGAAGCATTTACAACCATTTGTGCCATAATTGCACAAGCTGTTTGTAAATAATTCCAGTGAGAAACCCAAAGTTAGTGAAAAAGTGAACAATTTTTTTTATTTGATCGCATTCAGCGGTGAAATGGTGGCATGAAATATATTAAAATTGGCCTAGATCAATACTTTGGGTTGTCTACTACACTACCCTAAAGCTAAAATTAACTCTACAAGCTCCATACAAGCTACCTAATTAACCCCTTCACTGCTGGGCCTAATACAAATGTGGTGCGCAGCGGCATTTAGCGGCCTTCTAATTACCAAAAAGCAACGCCAAAGCCATATATGTCTGCTATTTCTAAACAAAGGGGATCCCTGAGAAGCATTTACAACCATTTGTGCCATAATTGCACAAGTTGTTTGTAAACAATTTCAGTGAGAAACCTGATATTTGTTCACTTTTTCACAAACTTTTTCACAATTTTATTTATTTGATCGCATTTGGCGGTGAAATGGTGGCATGAAATAGACCAAAATGGGCCTAGATCAATACTTTGGGATGTCTACTAAAAAAAAAATATACATGTCAAGGGATATTCAGGGATTCCAGACAAATATCAGTGTTCCAATATAACTATCGCTTATTTTGAAAAAAAAAAAAATGGTTTGGAAATAGCAAAGTGCTATTTGTACTTATTGCCCTATAACTTACAAAAAAAGCAAACAACATGTAAATATTGGGTATTTCTAAACTCGGGACAAAATTTAGAAACTATTTAGCATGAGTGTTTTTTGGTGGTTGTAGATGTGCAACAGATTTTGGGGGTCAAAGTTAGAAAACGTGTGTTTTTTTCCATTTTTTCATCATATTTTATAAAAAATGTTATGGTAAATTATAAAATATGATGAAAATAATGGTGTCTTTAGAAAGTCCATTTAATGGCGAGAAAAACGGTATATAATATGTGTGGGTACAGTAAATGAGTAAGAGGAAAATTGCAGCTAAACACAAACACCGCGGAAATGTAAAAATAGCCTTGGTCCTTAAAGGGATACAAAACCCCTTTTTTTTCCTTTCATTGTTCAGATAGAGCATGCAATTTTAAGCAACTTTCTAATTTATTCCTATTATCTATTTTTCTTCGTTCTCTTGCTATCTCTATTTGAAAAAGCAGGTATGGAATAAAAATGGGTCGGCGCTTAAGCTTACATTCTTGCTTGTTCAAATAAAAATAGCATGTGAATGAAGAAAAATTAATAATAGGAGTAAATTAAAAAGTTGCTTAAAATTGCATGCTCTATGTGAATCATGAAAGAAAAAAATTGGGTTTAGTATCCCTTTAAGGGAAAGAAATTGAAAAATGGCCTTGTCCTTAAGGGGTTAAGCAACTTTCCAATTTACTCCTATTATCAATTTTTCTTCGTTCTCTTGGTATCTTTATTTTTAAAAGTTGGAATGTAAGCTTAGAAGCCGGCCCATTTTTTATTCAGCACCTGGGTAGCACTTGCTGATAGGTGTCTAAATGTAGCAATCCAGTCAGCAAGTGCTACCCACAAATGGGCCGGCTTCTATGCTTACTTTCAAGTTTTTTTAAATAAAGATACCAAGAGAACGAAGAAAAATTGATAATAGGAATAAATTAGAAAGTTGCTTAAAATTGAATGCTCTATCTAAATCATGAAAGGTTATTTTTGACTAGACTATAATTAAAGGGACACTCAAGTCAAAATAAACTTTTATTATTCAGATAAACCATGCAGTTTTAAGACACTTTCTAATTTACTTCCATTATCAAATTTCTCGCAATCTTTTTATATTCACACTGATGATTTCTCTCTATAAATGGCAAGTTTTTTTAGATTCCGGCCCTTAGAAACATTCTGTCACCTTCAACGTTGATCATGATGCAAACCACTACTTGGTTAACCCCTTAATGACCACAGCACTTTTCCATTTTCTGTCCGTTTGGGACCAAGGCTATTTTTACATTTCTGCTGTGTTTGTGTTTAGCTGTAATTTTCCCCTTACTCATTTACTGTACCCACACATATTATATACCGTTTTTCTCACCATTAAATGGACTTTCAAAATATACCATTATTTTCATCATATCTTATAATTTACTATAAAAAAAATTATAAAATATGAGGAAAAAATGGAAAAAAACACACTTTTTCTAACTTTGACCCCCAAAATCTGTTACACATCTACAACCACCAAAAAAACATATACTAAATAGTTTCAAAATTTTGTCCTGAGTTTAGAAATACCCAATGTTTACATGTTCTTTGCAAGTTATAGGGCCATAAATACAAGTAGCACATTGCTATTTCCAAACCACTTTTTTCAAAATTAGTGATAGTTACATTGGGACACTGATATCTTTCAGGAATCCCTGAATATCCATAGACATGTATATATTTTTTTTTAGAAGACATCCCAAAGTATTGATCTAGGCCCATTTTGGTATATTTCATGCCACCATTTCACCGCCAAATGCGATCAAATAAAAAAAATTGTTCACTTTTTCACAATTTTTTTCACAATATTTAGGTTTCTCACTGAAATTATTTACAAACAACTTATGCAATTAAAGCATACATGGTTGTAAATGCTTCTCTGGGATCCCCTTTGTTCATAAATAGCAGACATATATGGCTTTGGTTTTGCTTTTTACTAATTAGAAGGCTGCTAAATGCGACTGCGCACCACACGTGTATTATGCTCAGCAGTGAAGGGGTTAATTAGGGAGCATGTAGGGAGCTTCTAGGGTTAATTTTAGCTTCAGTGTAGTGTAGTAGACAAACCCAAGTATTGATCTAGGCCCATTTTGGTATATTTCATGCCACCATTTCACCGCCAAATGCAATCAAATTAAAAAAATTATTTACAAACAGCGGCCTAGATTTAGAGTTTGGCGGTAGCCGTGAAAACCAGCGTTAGAGGCTCCTAACGCTGGTTTTAGGCTACCGCCGGTATTTGGAGTCAGTCAGGAAAGGGTCTAACGCTCACTTTCCAGCCGCGACTTTTCCATACCGCAGATCCCCTTACGTCAATTGCGTATCCTATCTTTTCAATGGGATCTTTCTAACTCCGGTATTTAGAGTCGTGGCTGAAGTGAGCGTTAGAATTCTAACGACAAAACTCCAGCCGCAGAAAAAAGTCAGTAGTTAAGAGCTTTCTGGGCTAACACCGGTTCATAAAGCTCTTAACTACTGTGCTCTAAAGTACACTAACACCCATAAACTACCTATGTACCCCTAAACCGAGGCCCCCCCACATCGCCGCCACTCTAATATATTTTTTTAATCCCTAATCTGCCGACCGCCACCTACGTTATACTTATGTACCCCTAATTTGCTGCCCCTAACACCGCCGACCCCTATATTATATTTATTAACCCCTAATCTGCCCCCCTCAACGTCGCCTCCACCTGCCTACACTTATTAACCCCTAATCTGCCGAGCGGACCACACCGCTACTATAATAAAGTTATTAACCCCTAATCCGCCTCACTCCCGTCTCAATAACCCTATAATAAATAGTATTAACCCCTAATCTGCCCTCCCTAACATCGCCGACACCTAACTTCAAGTATTAACCCCTAATCTGCCGATCGGAGCTCACCGCTACTCTAATACATTTTTTAACCCCTAAAGCTAATTTTAACCCTAACCCTAACACCCCCCTAAATGAAATATAATTTTATTCTAACAAAATAAATTAACTCTTATTAAATAAATTATTCCTATTTAAATCTAAATACTTACCTGTAAAATAAACCCTAATATAGCTACAACATAAATTATAATTATATTATAGCTATTTTAGGATTAATATTTATTTTACAGGCAACTTTGTATTTATTTTAACCAGGTACAACAGCTATTAAATAGTTAAGAACTATTTAATAGCTAAAATAGTTAAAATAATTACAAAATTAAGGTAGGAAAATTCTGATTGGCTGATGGAATCAGCCAATCAGAATCAAGTTCAATCCGATTGGCCGATCCGATCAGCCAATCAGATTGAGCTCGCATTCTATTGGCTGATCGGAACAGCCAATAGAATGCGAGCTCAATCTGATTGGCTGATCGGATCAGCCAATCGGATTGAACTTGATTCTGATTGGCTGATTCCATCAGCCAATCAGAATTTTCCTACCTTAATTCCGATTGGCTGATAGAATCCTATCAGCCAATCGGAATTCGAGGGACGCCATCTTGGATGACGTCCCTTAAAGGAGCCTTCATTCGTCGGTAGTCAGTCGGGCCAGCAGGATGTTCCGTGTCGGAGGTCTGCAAGATGAACATGGATCCGGAAGAAAGAAGATTGAAGATGCCGTTGATAGAAGACTTCAGCCGGATCATGGACCTCTTCAGCTCCCGCTTGGATGAAGACTTCAGCCGGATCATGGACATCTTCAGCCCCCCGCTTGGGCTTGGATCAAGACATCGGAGGAGCTCTTCTGGATCGATCGGTGAACCTGGTATGGTGAAGATAAGGTAGATCTTCAGGGGCTTAGGGTTAGATTAGGGGTATGTGGGTGGTGGGTTGTAATGTTGGGGGGGGGTATTGTATGTGTTTTTTTTACAGGCAAAAGAGCTGAATTCTTTGGGGCATGCCCCGCAAAGGGCCCTGTACAGGGCTGGTAAGGTAAAAGAGCTTTGAACTTTAGTAATTTAGAATAGGGTAGGGCATTTTTTTTATTTTGGGGGTCTTTGTTATTTTATTAGGGGGCTTAGAGTAGGTGTAATTAGTTTAAAATTGTTGTAATATTTTTCTGATGTTTGTAAATATTTTTTTATTTTTTGTAACTTAGTTCTTTTTTATTTTTTGTACTTTAGTTAGTTTATTTCATTGTAGATATTGTATTTAATTAATTTATTGATAGTGTAGTGTTAGGTTTAATTGTAACTTAGGTTAGGATTTATTTTACAGGTAATTTTGTAATTATTTTAACTATTTTAGCTATTAAATAGTTCTTAACTATTTAATAGCTATTGTACCTGGTTAAAATAAATACAAAGTTACCTGTAAAATAAATATAAATCCTAAAATAGCTATAATATAAATATAATTTATATTGTAGCTATATTAGGATTTATTTTACAGGTAAGTATTTAGCTTTAAATAGGAATAATTTATTTAATAAGAGTTAATTAATTTCGTTAGATTTAAATTATATTTAACTTAGGGGGGTGTTAGTGTTAGGGTTAGACTTAGCTTTAGGGGTTAATACATTTATTAGAATAGCGGTGAGCTCCAGTCGGCAGATTAGGGGTTAATGTTTGAAGTTAGGTGTCGGCGATGTTAGGGAGGGCAGATTAGGGGTTAATACTATTTATTATAGGGTTAGTGAGGCGGATTAGGGGTTAATAACTTTATTATAATAGCGGTGCGGTCCGCTCGGCAGATTAGGGGTTAATAAGTGTAGGCAGGTGGAGGCGACGTTGTGGGGGGCAGATTAGGGGTTAATAAATATAATATAGGGGTCGGCGGTGTTAGGGGCAGCAGATTAGGGGTACATAGGGATAATGTAAGTAGCGGCAGTTTACGGAGCGGCAGATTAGGGGTTAGAAATAATATGCAGGGGTCAGCGATAGCGGGGGCGGCAGAATAGGGGTTAATAAGTGTAAGGTTAGGGGTGTTTAGACTCGGGGTACATGTTAGAGTGTTAGGTGCAGACGTAGGAAGTGTTTCCCCATAGACAACAATGGGGCTGCGTTAGGAGCTGAACGCGGCTTTTTTGCAGGTGTTAGGTTTTTTTCCAGCTCAAACAGCCCCATTTTTTTCTATGGGGGAATCGTGCACGAGCACGTTTTTGAAGCTGGCCGCGTCCGTAAGCAACTCTGGTATCGAGAGTTGCAGTGGCGGTAAATATGCCTGTACGCTCCCTTTTTGGAGCCTAACGCAGCCATTCTGTGAACTCTCAATACGAGAGGTATTTAAAAGGTGCGGCCAGAAAAAAGCCAGCGTTAGCTACACGGGTCGTTACCGACAAAACTCTAAATCTAGGCCAGCATGTGCAATTATGGCACAAATGGTTGTAAATGCTTCTCTGGGATCCCCTTTGTTCAGAAATAGCAGACTTATATGACTTTGGCGTTGCTTTTTGGTAATTAGAAGGCCGCTAAGTGCTGCTGCGCATCACACGTGTATTATGGCTAGCAGTGAAGGGGTTAATTAGGTAGTTTGTAGGGAGCTTGCAGGGTTAATTTTAGCTTTAGTGTAGAGATCAGCCTCCCAACTGACACATCAGACCCCCTGATCCCTCCCAAACAGCTCCCTTCCCTCCCCCACACCACAATTGTCCCCGCCATCTTAAGTACTGGCAGAAAATCTGCCAGTACTAAAATAAGTTTTTTTTTTAAAATAAATTTTTAGCATATTTACATATGCTACTTTGTAGGATCCCCCCTTAGCCCCCAACCTCCCTGATCCCCCCCAAAACAGCTCTCTAACCCTCCCCCTCTGCCTTATTGGGGGCCATCTTGGGTACTGGCAGCTGTCTGCCAGTACCCAGTTTGCAAGAGAAATGTTTTTTTTTTATTGTTATGTTCTTCCCCCCCCCCCCCACAGACCAATCCCCCACCCCCTGACTAATGCATTTTATATAAATATTTGCTACTTTTCAAAACTTTTAATACATAATTTTTCTGTAGTGTAGCGGTTCCCACTCGCTCCCTCCCCGTGCACGCGCCCGCCCCCGCCCTCCCGTGCACGCCTCCGATCACTCCCGCCCCCCTCCACATCATCAGGGCCATCAATGGCCGCCACCCGCCTCCCGAACCGGCTCCCACCCACCAACGGATTTAGCCGGTGATGTCCGGTGCAGAGAGGGCCACAGAGTGGCTCTCTCTGCACCGGATTGCTAAAAAAGGTTATTGCAGGATGCCTCGATATCGAGGCATCACTGCAATAACCGGAAAGCAACTGGAAGTGAGCAGGATCGCTTCCAGCTGCTCTCCAGACCAAGGACGTATGCCACACGTCCTCGGTCATTAACTGTATTTTTTTGAGGACGTTTTGCGTACGTCCTTGGTCGTTAAGGGGTTAACCCAAAGAAAAGGCTGTTTTATATGCTGTGTTACCAAAAATGCAAAGGAAACCATTACTTGGTTAACACAAAGAAAGGCTATGTCAAATGCTGTGATTTTAGATGAAAAAATTACTCACGTTATTCAAGGGGAGACGTTTTTTTTTCTTCCATGATCCAGATAGAGAATAACATTTAAAGGGCTATGATACTCAAATGTTTAAACACTTGAAAGTGATGCAACATAGCTGTAAAAAGCTGACTAGAAAATATCACCTGAACATCTCTATGTAAAAAAGAAAGATAATTTACCTCAAAATGTCCTAAGTAGTCAAACCCCACTGTAAAGGACTTTAAGCAGCAATCAGTATGTCTGTCCCGGGACAGGCAAGGGAGTGAGCCTTGTGCACACTCATTATTTCCCTATTCAGTTTAAGGAAGTTTACTATGAAATCTCATGAGAGTTAAGTGAAATCTCATGAGATCACAGTAAAAGAGTTCATGACCTCAGCACTGCTGATGCTGATTGTTTGCTGTTCATTTCTCCATTTATTTATTTTTTACCTGCAGCTGGACAGCAGCTGAAGTATAATTTTTTACTCTGGTTAGCTGAGGAAATTGTGAGGTAAAATATCTTCCTTTTTTACATAGAGATGCTCAGGTGATATTTTCCCGTCATCTTTTTACACTTATACTTCATTAGTTTCAAGTGATTTAGCATATGAGTATTATGTCCATTTATAAAAAGTTTCCAATTCACTTCTATTATCAAATTTGCTTTGCTCTCATGGTATTCTTTATTGAAGAGATATCTAGATAGGTAGTGTGCACGTCTAGGGCACTACATGACAGTAAATAGTGCTATCATCTAGTTCTCTTGATAATGTATAACATTGTTGCAAAACTGCTGCCATGTGCTACAGACACATGCACATTCTTGAATTTCACTTTCTGCTTTTCAACAAAGGATAAGAAGAAAAAGAAAATTTAATAGAAGTAAATTGGAAAGCTGTTTAAAATAAAAATTGAATGTTCTATCCGAATCATGAAAGGAAAATGTGGGTTTTATGTTCCTTTAAGTCTCAAGCCCTGGATAAGTAAAGTAACATCAGATACTATATTAATTGTAACACTACTCCTGTAGAGTATTTATTGACATGCATGAGATGTAAACAGTATACTGGCAGAACTAAACAAGTACTATCAGATAGAAATCTTGAGCATGCCAGGGATTTTGAAGATCTGGAGTCTAAGGGGTCGATTTATGAAGCAGCGGATGCTGCTTCCGACCCACTCCGTTTCAGTTCCGCCTGAACCGGAAGTTAAGGAGCAGCTGTCCTAAGACCACTGCTCCTTTACTCGTCCGCCACCTCTGAAGTGGCGGACAGCAATCAGCCCGATCGAATACGATCGGGTTAATTGACACCCCCTGCTAGGAGCCAATTGCCCGCGAATCTGCAGGGGGCGTTATTGCACCAGCAGTTTACAAGAACTGCTGGTGCAATGATAAATGCCGACAGCGTATGCCGTCTGCATTTATCGATGTGCAGCAGACATGATCCGCTATATTGGATCATGTCTGCTCGCACCTACATAAATTAACCCCTAAGACTCCAATTGCTAAACATTTGCATAAATTCATTGCTAAAGATGCAGAGTATTGATTTATAGAAGAGGTACTAGAGGTGGAGATAAGGAGAATATATTTCAATGAGAGAAGACTTTTGGATTTTTTATTGAAAAATACATCAACCGTATGGTTTAAAATCACTAATGGATGTTATCTTTTCTCCCACCATTTTATAAGGTATATTGTTAGGATAATTACCTTTCCTCTATAAATAGATACGTTTGTATGTGTAAAGTATTTTGTTATTATATAACTTGGAACATAGGTTTACATCTAAGATTAACTTTCATGTGATTGATATTATGAGCGAAAAAAAAATGTAAAATTTGGTGATATGCTTTAAAAAGCTTAGTTCAGCCCCTCTTAATTATCAGTGAACAAGTGCCCTTGGGGCATGTAACGCGTCTGATGTGGAGGGTGTGAGACTTCCTTGGTAACTCTTGGTCTTTTGTGAAACCCCAACCTTGTTTGTTTTTAAAGTAACCTGGTCAATTTGCATCAATGTGCGGAGGAGCTATGTTTTTAATTTGATTAGCTGTTCCTTAACAGGGGCGTTCCTCTTGCACCTGGAGTTGCATTTAAGCCACTGGCGAAAGCTACCGCAGAACCCCATGA
Organism: Bombina bombina; assembly: GCF_027579735.1. Taxonomy (NCBI): domain Eukaryota; kingdom Metazoa; phylum Chordata; class Amphibia; order Anura; family Bombinatoridae; genus Bombina; species Bombina bombina. Next base: position 957,758,878 of record NC_069499.1, read on the forward strand.
ACGTCCTTACAGCTGGAGCATTATGCCTTGGGTATATGATATTTTGCATGCTGTGCTTATCTATGAATACTTTTGAGACGGTACTAAAAAGTAAAAAACGGACTATAGATATACATTATGTCACTCACAATCCTTTAGGAAAAAAACATCAAATGCTTTATCTACTAAAATCCCAGACTTTAATGTTGAATTGTGTGCAGCACATCCCGACTCTGACAGTGCAGACTTTCCCATGGCAACTGCCATGTTGCTTCAATAAATGATACCACAAGTTGAACCTGATCAGTGACTTACATAAGCATAAATAGTCCAAACAGCATGGTGTCTGCAGCTGTAGTGTGAGAGCTTTTCCAGGAAATCACACCTACATAGGAGGGTATCTGAGGTCCCATTTAGGGCCTGATGATATAAAACTCTCCGCTCAGATATAAAAAGATCTTCCAGCACTGCAAGATTTCTCCAATGGGCATTCTTTGCATTTCTGGATGTGAAGAAAGAAGCCTAGTGTAATATAGTACTGCATGACATGAGAGTTCTGCTGTATTCACACTTTGTGTTTTGTATTTTGTTACTGGACTTCATATTAAGATGCATTATATTTAAACTTTCTATTTTGTATTTTAATGCATATAGATTATGTATAATGCAGTGTATTTAGGATTGTAATTTTACAATTCTGATGATGCTTTGACAGTTTCTATGTAACTAACAAATTAGGCTCATACTTTGTATATTTGTGTGTATCGTTTACAAATCACATTGCTTTCTACTTCCTCTATTTAAAATAAAACTGACCGCTTCTGTTTCCCAGAGAGCTTCATTATATTCTATAGGCCAGATGTTTGAAGAGACATTATAATGCAGACTTCACAGGAGCTGAACTCGCCAAAATTCTATAAGAAAAGGATCTAACCTAGGAGTTCCAGAGTTGCCTTCCATAGAAAGTAACAAGGGTCTCGGGGATACGGAATTCTACAGGGGAGAGTGAAATTAACAGGAGAACACCCAGGGCTTATTTAAAAGGCTGTTTGCAACAAATACAAAATAAACTGAAATGGTTTAACTTGTTTTTGTCTGTAGTTTAGTATCATTACTTTTCTGTCCGTTAAAATTGGAAATTAACAACAAAATATAAGCAATTTCTATATCTTGGCCCATACCCTGGGTAATACTTACCACTGAGACCCCTCTTCAGAGGGGCGTAGACAGAACTATCCACTCCCCTCATTTACCATAAAAGCTTCCAGTGGGACACCACCCCTTCCTCCTCCTAGAGGGGTCCAGCCAAAATAGGCGAACCGTGCAAAGAGAGGGAGCCTGGAAAAAAGGAGCTTGACCTGACAAAAAATACGATAAGCACTCTGGAACTTGTTCATTCTATTACTTGTTTGAACTCAAAATAACTTGAACAAACCAAATAAAGATGGTTGACCTTGTGAATGTCTACCAGACATGAGGACCTTGTAACAAAACAAAGAGAAAAAACAGCTACAAAAGGAATTGAGTCTTCTAGCAAAAAAACTTTAAAACAGATCACAACCAAGAGGTTAAAAAATTAGTTAATTCAATACCCCTGCTTATCAGGACTGAATGAAGGAAAAAAGAATGTCTTGACTTCAATAAAAGTGAGAGACAACATTGGTAACAGGCCTCAAGATTATTCCATCATGATAAAATAATGGAGGTATGACATGATCACATAAAGTAACTAAAATTCTAAACATCTCTGGTGTTGAAATAAATAGTTTCTGGAAAAATTATTTAATTGAGAGACCAGATAGAAATAAAACTAAAAAGGATCCAAAAGTAAGAACCCAGGATGAAATTGTAAAACGCTAAGTAAATTGGGTATGAACTAAGACTTGAAAAGATTGCATAACCAAGAGATCTAAAGCCTCAGATGTTGGAGCACAAGCATCTTACAAAAAGACCAACACTTTTTGATTAACTAAGATATAATCGTATTTGCAGAATGCCAACAGACAGCAGGATATCTGCTATAAAGCATTATATTGGACCATTCAAAAGGAAAAACAGATCAATAATCGAAAAATACAAAAAGTTGTAGGTTTACAGAGTGTAAACAAAACATTAAGTTAAAAAAAAAAACAAAAAAAAAAACTGCAGTTACCAGACACTTTCAGCAGCCAAGCCTTAAATCTAAAACTCGAAATATGAAAATATCTATGCGAGTTTGTCGACCTTAGCACTATGCACCAGTCCCCAAATTCGCCTGCAGGCCTCCCCAACAGAATAGAAACAGGCAAAACAGCCATCTAAAAATAATCAGCTGATTTTTCACCTGTGCCCCAAAAAAGGAGATCCACTCTGGTAAGCCAGAGAATAGGGCCAAAAATCAGTGCCCCAGAGGGAACTAAAGTCTTCATGACAAAAGAGAAGGATTACAAATAATATCTTTTCCTTAAAAATTCTATAGTAGATAAGGAATCAGGAAAAATAGAGAAAACACATATATCAGCGTGAATTCCCAAAACAGAGTATCCAATCCTGGCGCTTGACATCTGAAATAATAGATATATTGTGAAATTGACAAAAGAAACTAGAAGTCATAGATTCATATATGGAAGATCCCATTTGTCCACAATCCTTACAAAAACTAAATTGTAGACTGTTGGAAAAACCTAGTCCCTGCAAAGGAAGTCTGTGCTGAAATACATAAAACCTGAAATATGAATGGCTATTAGAAACTTGCACTGAGCCTGCAAAAATATATAATAAAGTTCTCCTTCAGGACTAACTGACTTCTTGTTATGTCATTGCAAAATGAACCAATTTGTCTCTAACAGGATAGACTTCTGACAGATTATAAATTCCCTTTATACAACTGGAAAGGGAAAATGCAGTAAAAGAAAAGCCAGCTGTTTCTACAAACAACAGATCAAAATACTGGAAAATACCCAGCTATTCAAAAACTTCTTATGAACTGAAATTTAGCGTTTCATTTCAAAGATTCTTAGGGAGTGGAAATATACCAGCGCCAAAAAATGAAAAATCTAGTTAAAAAATGTCTCCAAATTGGAAAGTTGCTTGCAAGCAGAGGCAAGCGAGCATATGAATAGGATTAAAAACCATGAAGAGCTGAAAAGGAAAACTACCCCTCTTGCCCTTAGTTTGGGACAGAGAATCTTAATCTTGAAAAATGAATGGGGAAAAGAGAGACTCTTGCCCTATACAGGCGGGTTTAATGTTGCAATTGAAACACGCACCCAGGTATTGTGACAGGTCTGACAAAATAGGACTAAAAAAAGAATGTCCTGTACCAAAAATAATAATAGGATTACAGAAAAATTGTGTACTCTGGATCAGACCACAGACCAGGCTGCTATCTTCAAAATTTACCCATGAAGTGATTATGTAGAAAGTATCTAAATTCTGATTTTTCTTGCCTGTAAAGAAAAGTAGTTCTATTTTATTTATTTTTTCAATTAAATAATAAAAATACATTAAAAAAACATTAGTTTTGTGCAATAAACATTTTTTTTTCTTTCAGTGGTATTAAACACTTAAAGGGACACTAAACCCAATTTTTTTCTTTCATGGTTCAGATAGAGCATGCAATTTTAAGCAACTTTCTAATTTACTTATATTATCAATTTTCCTTCTTTCTCTTGCTATCTTTATTTGAAAAAGATGGCATCTAAGCTAAGGAGCCAGCCAATATTTGGTTTAGAACCCTGGACAGCACTTTTTATTATTGGTTCTGTCCAATCAGCAAGGACAACCCAAGTTGTTCACCAAAAATCGGGCAGCATCTAAACTTATATTCTTGCTTTCAAATAAAGATATCAAGAGAATGAAGAAAATTTGATAATAGGAGTAAATTAGAAAGTTGCTTAAAATTGCATGCTCTATCTGAATCACGTAAGAAAAAATTTGGGTTCAGTGTCCCTTTAAACCATATTTATGTTAATCATAACCATTTATGGTTTTTCAAAAAGGCAATGATTAAGTTAATTTTGGTGACATAATCAGATTAAAAATAATGGAGCCTTAAGGCCCTTCTTCAGATCTGTAGAAACCATAAATTTAGCAAAAAATTTAAAATAACTAGTACATAATTTGTCAGAGAAAAAGTGTTTTGTTTTCTGAAAATCTGCAAAAGAAGGTAAAAGGAAATTTATTCTTACCTGATAAATTTGTTTCTTTTACGATACGATGAGTCCACGGATTTCATCCTTACTTGTGGGATATCGCCTCCTGGTCAGCAGGAGGAGGCAAAGAGCTCCACAGCAGAACTGCATAAATAGCTCCTCCCTTCCCTCCCAACCCAGTCATTCGACCGAAGTTAGGAAGAGAAAGGAAAAGCCAAGGAGCAGAGGTGACTGAAGTTTAACAAAAATAAAGATCTGTCTCATAAAAAACAGGGAGGGCCGTGGACTCATCGTATCGTAAAATAAACAAATTTATCAGGAAAGAATAAATTTCCTTTTCTTTTACAAGATACGATGAGTCCACGGATTTCATCCTTACTTGTGGGATACAATACCAAAGCTATAGGACACGGATGAAATGGGAGGGACAAGACAGGGAACCTAAACGGAAGGCACCACTGCTTGAAGAACCTTTCTCCCAAAAACAGCCTCAGACGAGGCAAAAGTATCAAATTTGTAAAAATTTTTAAAAAAAGTGTGAAGAGAAGACCAAGTCGCAGCTTTGCAAATCTGTTCCACTGAAGCATCATTTTTAAAATGCCCAGGAGGAAGCCACAGCCCTAATGGAATGAGCTGTAATTCGTTCAGGAGGCTGCTGTCCAGCAGTCTCATATGCAAAACGGATGATACTCTTCAGCCAAAAAGAAAGAGGTAGCCGTACCTTTCTGACCCCTACGCTTCCCAGAGAAAACAACAAAAAGGGAAGAAGATTGACGAAACTCCTTAGTTGCCTGTAAGTAAAACTACAAGGCACTGACAACGTCCAAATTATGTAACAGTCGCTCCTTCTTAGAAGAAGGATTAGGACACAAGGAAGGAACAACAATCTCCTGATTATTTATTTTTATATTATTTATTGATGATTATTTATTTTTATTTGAAACAACCTTAGGAAGAAAACCAGGTTTGGTACGTAACACTACCTTATCCGCATGGAAAATAAGATAAGGAGAATCACATAGTAATGCTGAAAGCTCAGAAACTCTGCGGGCAGAAGAAATAGCAACCAAAAAAACTTTCCAAGATAATAACTTAATATCTATGGAATGCATAGGTTCACACGGAACCCCTTGAAGAACTTTAAGAACTAAATTCAAACTCCATGGAGGAGCAATTGGTCGAAACACAGGCCTGATTCTAGTCAGGGCCTGACAAAAAGACTGAATATCTGGAACATCTGCCAGACGCTTGTGCAACAAAATAGACAAAGCAGAAATCTGTCCCTTTAAGGAATTTGCTAGCAAACCTTTCTCCAATCCTTCTTGGAGAAAATACAAAATCCTGGGAATCCTAACTCTACTCCATGAGTAGCCCATGGATTTGCACCAATAAAGATATTTACGCCATATCTTATGGTAAATCTTTCTAGTAACAGGCTTGCGTGCCTGAATCAAGGTATCAATGACCGAATCAGAAAAACCTCGCTTAGATAAAATGCGTTCAATCTCCAAGCAGTTAGCTGCAGAATGAGTCCCTGAATGAGAAGATATTGTCTCAAAGGAAGCTTCCACGGTGGCTAAGATGACACGTCCACCAGATCGGCATACCAAGTCCTTCGAGGCCACGCAGGAGCGATGAGGATCACCGAAGCTCTCTCCTGTTTGACTCGAGCAATCACCCGGAGGAGAGCAAACGGAGGGAACACATAAGCTAGGTTGAACGACCAAGGTACTGCAAAGGCATCTATCAGTTCGGCCTGAGAATCCCTGGACCTGGATCAATATCTCGGGAGCTTGGCATTCTGCCGAGATGCCATAAGATCCAGCTCCGGCCTGCCCCATCTGAGAATCAGGTTGGCAAATACCTCCGGATGGAGTTCCCATTCCCCCGGATGAAAGATCTGTCTGCTCAGAAAATCTGCTTCCCAGTTTTCCACTCCTGGGATGTAGATCGCCGAAAGATAACAAGAGTGAGCCTCCGTCCACTGAATTATCTTGGCTACTTCTGTCATCGCTAAGGAACTCCTTGTTCCTCTCTGATGATTGATGTAAGCTACAGTCGTGATTTTGTCCGACTGGAATCTGATGAATTTGGCCGAAGCCAACTGAGGCCAAGCCTGAAGTGCATTGAATATTGCTCTCAACTCCAGAATATTGATGGGAAGTAGAGACTTCGATCGAGTCCACACACCCTGAGCCCTCAGAGAGTTCCAGACTGCTCCCCATCCTATCAGGCTGGCGTCCGTTGTCACTATCACCCATGAGGGTCTGCGGAAGCATGTCCCTTGGGACAGATAATCCGGCGACAACCATAAAAGAAGAGCGTCCCTTGTCTCCTGATCTAGATCTGAGGAGACAAAATTTGCATAATCTCCATTCCACTGTCTGAGCATGCTCAGTTGCAGAGGTCTGAGATGAAAACAAGCAAACGGAATGATGTCCATTGCCGCCACCATCAATCCAATTGCCTCCATGCACTGGGCCACTGACGGCTGAGGAGTGGACTGAAGGGTTCGGCATGTAGTCAGAATTTTTAACTTTCTGACCTCTGTCAAAAAGATCTTCATGGATAGAGAGTCGATTAGAGTTCCCAAGAAAGGAACCATTGTTTGCGGAACTAGCAAACTCTTCTCCAGATTCACTTTCCACCCGTGAGTCCTTAGAAAAGACAGAACAATGTCGGTATGAGACTTCGTTAGCTGGTAAGAGGACGCCTGGATCAGAATATTGTCCAGATAAGGCGCTACTGCAATGCCCCGCGGCCTGAGAAACGCCAGCAGAAATCCCAGAACCTTCGTGAAAATTTTGGGTGCTGTGGCCAGCCCGAAAGGTAGAGCAACGAACTGAAAATGTTTGTCCAGAAAGGTAAAATCTGAATAACTTGTGATGATCTTTGTGGATAGGAACATGTAGATATGAGTCCTTTAGATCCATGGTAGTCATAAATTGACCCTCCTGGATCAATGGAAGAATGGTACGAATAGTTTCCATCTTGAAGGATGGAACTCTGAGAAACTTGTTTAGACTTTTGAGGTCTAAAATAGGTCGGAACGTTCCATCCTTTTTGGGAACTACAAAGAGATTGGAGTAAAACCCCTGCCCCTGTTCCTGTATTGGAACGGGACATATTACTCCCATGGAGGAGAGATCTCTTACACAGCGTAAGAACGCCTCTCTTTTTATCTGGTCGACAGACAATAGTGAAAGAAGGAACCTTCCTCTGGGGAAGGAATTTTTTAACTACAACTGATACCCTTGAGACACGATTTCTAGTGTCTAGGGATCCTGAACGTCCCTTATCCAAGCCTGGACAAAGTGAGAAAGTCTGCCCCTACTAGATCCGGTCCTGGATCGGGGGCCGCCCCTTCATGCTGTCTTGGTAGCAGCAGCTGGCTTCTTGGGTTGTTTACCCTTGTTCCAAACCTGGTTGGGTCTCCAGGTGGACTTGGCTTGGGAATAATTCCCTTCCTGTTTAGTGGAAGAGGAGACTCCCTTGAAATTTCAAAAGGAACGAAAATTACTCTGTCGTCCCCTTTGCTTGGATGTTTTATCTTGAGGGAGGAGGTGACCCTTACCTCCCGTAATGTCAGAAATGATCTCCTTCAGGTCAGGCCCGAACAGGGTCTTTCCCTTGTAAGGAATAGACAAAAGCTTAGATTTAGAGGACACATTCGCAGACCAAGACTTTAGCCATAAGGCTCTGCGTGCTAAGATGGAGAATCCCGAACTCTTAGCCGCCAATTTGGTGATCTGAAAGGATGCATCCGTGATAAAAGAATTAGCCAATTTAAGAGCCTTAATTCTATCCTCTATTTCTTCCAAAGAAGTCTCAGTCCTAAGAGACTCTTCTAGGGCGTCAAAACAAAAAGGCAGCCACAGTCGTGACCGTCACAATGGAGGCTGCCAGTTGCAATAGAAACCCTTGATGAACATAGTTTTTTGAGGAGACCCTCCAACTTCTTATCCATAGGGTCTTTGAAAGCACAACTGTCCTCGATAGGAATAGTCGTACGCTTAGCCAGAGTAGAAATAGCTCCCTCCACCTTAGGGACTGTCTGCCAAGAATCCCGAACAGTGTCAGCTATAGGGTAAATCTTCTTAAACATAGGAGAAGGGGAGAACGGGATACCCGGTCTTTCCCATTTCCTAGCAACAATCTCTGAAGTTCTCTTAGGAACAGGGAAAACGTCAGAATAAAAAGGGACCTCCAAATATCTGTCCATCTTACTCAATTTCTTTGGAGGGACCACAATAGAATCACAGTCGTCCAGAGTCACCAAAACCTCACGTAGTAACAGGCGGAGGTGCTCAAGCTTAAATCTGAAGCACATCACGTCCGAATCTGTCTGGGACAATGCACTCCCTGAGTCAGAAAGTTCCCCCTCAGATAGAGCCTCCATACCCGCCCCAAATTCAGAGCCCTGGGAGGGTACATCGGAAATTGCCATTAACGCATCAGAAGTCGTATGGACCACATGGGCCTCTTTTCTACTACGTTTGCCTTGAAACACAGGCAAATTAGATAAAACCTCTGAAAGAGTAGATGACATAACTGTAGCCATATCCTGCAGAGTGAATGAAACAGACGCAGTTGAAGAACACGGCATCGCTTGAGCGGGCGTTAAAGGCTGTGGCGCTTGGGGAGAAAGATGCGGCATACCCTGAATCTCATCAGTCTGAGAGCAATCCTTGGATATATTTTTATTAAAGAAAATCTGCTCTTTACACTGTAAAGCCCTCTCAATGCATGAGGGACAAAACGTAACAGGAGGTTCCACAACCTAAACACATAGGACATGTACTGTGTTCAGTCTTGAGAAAGGTCCCTGAGGACCGAAACGTGTTGGCTATACACTGGTATTGCAGCTCAGAATATATCTGGTGAGTAGAATACTGTTGTTGTCATTCTAAAGTGATTTTATTGCACTGTCTATTTTCTGTACACTTTTTTAGGTACAGGAGGGTATCCCATTACATTTGATAACATTTTAAGAAGAGGAACATCAACCCAGCACTTTCTACACTCACATTTGGAATACTTGGAATTATATACAAAAAAATTTTTTTGGAGCAATTTGGACTTTATTTATTTCACCAGGATTTTGAATCCTTTTTTATGACACATTTTTTATGACACATTTTTTACCACACCCTTTTATATACACACATTTTTATACACACTTTTTAGGTGTACACCTCACGAGAATTATTCACTATCACATATATTATATTCCTTCCATATGGGTTGCTGATCACAACTCATATTTTTTATATATTTTTATTCATTTTTTCATCTTTTCAAAAAATATTTAATATATTTTTTACATTTTTTCACCTTTTTGATTTTTACACCAACTTTGGACATATTTTTATTTTTATTTTTTTTGGATATTAACCTTGAACATTTGCTTTGGACATTTTGGTATGGGACTTAAACACTTGTATGTTACACAGGACATAACTTCTTGGACATTGTATGGGGCAATCCATTAGATTGTTGAATCTATTTTTAACTGTATTTTTAACTGTCAGTTTATGTTAATAAAATGTTTGTTTAATACATTTTAATATCACATCCTATATATATATATATATTTTGTTTTTAATCTTTTACCTTCTAAGTACTTTTTCACATGGTTTTATATATATTCTTTGTGTAACACAATATTATATATTAACCTTTATGTATACACATTCCTAGTCGTGGACACCATCTTTAGCAACCCAACCCTCATCTGAGGGTAGTGTAGCGCTGTATCTTGGCATTTCTTTTTACTGTGTTCAAGATCATCCATGATAACAGTAAGCAAAAAGCTAGCTTGGTCGTGTCTCCGATAAATTATGGTAATCAGATAAACCTATATGCAAAAAAAGGCGTGCACTGTTTATTTAAAAACAAATTGTCTCAGTTTTTAAAGATCGATACAGCAATTAAATAAAAATGCAGCTGCGGTAGAAGATTTATCCCACACTCCCTGCACGTGGACACTGTCTTAAGAGAAAACCCACTGGCACACTAGAAATTACCAGCCACCTCGCCGCAGCTCCTACCTGTCACCACTGACCAAGACTATCCTCTAAAACGGCGTGCCTAAGATCGCTTGTAGTACTAGCAACAAGCGGACTTAGGAGACGTAAGGAATGCTGCCGACCGGACACCATCAGCAAAACAACTGCGCGCGAATACTAGGCTCCGCCCTTCGTGCGCGGTACACAACACAACCCGGTCAAACAAGTTGAAACACTGCCATACACCGGAGTCTGTTAGAGAACTTTTTATCTTCTCCGACTCCGGTATTACTCCCAGTGTCAGCCCCATATTCTATACGTCATAATAAACATAATAGAATTGCCCGTTGTAAAGTTCAGAGCAATTGAACCTAAGACAGATCCCAGCGTTTCTAGACTAAGTGTGTTCAATGCTAGAATGAGTTGCGAAAATGTTCAATATGTCGGTATCCCATTTTTAATATAATGATAACCCACACCTGTTAAAAAGGGGACCCCATAACCCCTAACAGAAAGGCAGAGTACAGCCGATTCTGAGATATGCTGCAGAGCCCCAGAAATAAAAGACTGCACTTACCTCTATGCTGAAGAAACAGCATGATAGTCTCACAGTATCAAGAGGGTCATCTCTTCCTCCTGGGGTCCTGTGAAGACAGAAGGGCCTTAGTTAAAAATCTCTAAGACCATCGACAGAAGGGCAGCACACGTATGGGAGGCACAGTGAGGCTAAAACCCCACCAGTTCCCATTGCCTTAAAGCCACCTGTAGCTCTACTCTAGACGCTGACAAGGAATATGGCTACACCCTATAGTAAAATAGTACACTTTGGCACAATTTTAAAAATAATAAACTCTTGATTGAAGAATCTAAACTAACACCTCACTTTACCTCTTCCTATCACTAACGCAGGCAAAGAGAATGACTGGGTTGTGAGGGAAGGGAGGAGCTATTTATGCAGCTCTGCTGTGGAGCTCTTTGCCTCCTCCTGCTGACCAGGAGGCGATATCCCACAAGTAAGGATGAAATCCGTGGACTCATCGTATCTTGTAAAAGAAAATGATTGTTAACTTTAGAAAAAATAGTCAGTAAAAACAAACAGAAAATACATCAGGAGGCTAATCATTTAAAGCCCAGCCAGGATAGAATATAAGTCTGACTTCCTGCTTGAAGCAGGTACTTTTTGTATAAAACTCCCATCTGTCTAAGTGACCATCTTTAAGGGGCAGCAGTAAGACTTAGACAAGAATTAAACAAGATTTGAAGCAAGCTAAATATTTTCTTTTCAAAAACAATCTTTGCACTTAATATTCTGCTGTTTTCTGGACTGCTTTTCCTTACAACAGTCTTATGCCTATTCCACAAGCAGGCTCACATGCTCATACCTTATCCTTCTCCACATGCAGTTTATATAGGCCTCTCTCCTTAGCTCTCGTGAACTACTTTCTATTTTAAAATCTATCTCACTAAACTGCACCACCTCACAGAAATACCCCCCACTGCTATAAATCTAATTCTCACCTACTCTTACTTTCCATCTTGCTGCTATTAGCATCAGGCGACATCTCTCCAAATCCTGGGCCCACCCTCATTCCCACCATTACCCAATCATGCACTCCTTATAGAAATTTTAATAAAAGCAACATACATAACCTCATACGCACACACTCCTTTAACTTGCGCACTATAAAAATCTTGCACTGTCTGCAACAAACTTACAACCATTCATGACCTGTTTGTTTCAAATGCTTTCATCCTTTTAGCAATTACCGAAACCTGGCTATCTTCTTACAACACCGTTTCCACTGCGGCTCACACATGGTGGTCTTCACTTTAGCCATACCCCTAGGCCAGGTGAGAAACGGGGTGGCGGTGTTGGGATCCTGCTCTCCCCTCCTGCACTTATCAGTTTCTACCTCCAATCCCATCTCTCTCCTTCTTCGCCTTTGAAGTCCACTGTATTTGCCTGTTCTTCCCCCTCTCCCTCAAAGCAGCAGTCATCTATCTCCCTACTGGACCGAACTAATTCTTTGACAACTTTGCCGCCTGGCTCCCTCACTTTCTCTCTACAAAATATACCAACCCCAATTCTTGGGGACTTCAACATTCCCATTGACAACCCAACTGCCCCTAAACTTCTTTCATTCACATCCTCCTTCGGTCTCTCACAATCCACCCTATTCCCTACCCACCGTGATGGACACTCCATCGACCTGGTATTTTCTTACCTCTGTTCTATATCTGACCTCAACCGTTGCCCTTTTCCCATTTTAGATCATCATCTGGTCACCTATAGTAATGCAAAAGCTAAACCCACTTCTCCATCCCACCCCCGCACCTGTAGAAATCTACATGCTGTGGATCCACTCCAATTTTCAAAACTCATTCAAGATCTCCCTCACACTTCCTCTATAACCTGCCCTGATCTCTCAACAGCCCACTATAACAAAACTCTCTCCTCGGCATTAGACACACTTGCCCCTCCCAACTGCGCAAAACATCACGCCGTCAGTTGCAGCCCTGGCACTCTCAGCAAACACGCTATTTGCATAAATGCTCCCGTACTGCTAAGCGTGTCTGGAGGAAAACTCACTCTGAACCTGATTTTATACATAAGTTTATTCTTCGCTCATACATTTCTGCCCTTCACTTAGCCAAGCAAACCTACTTCTCTCATATTACTCTTTCCTCAAACCCTAAACAACTCTTCTCCACCTTTAACTCTCTCCTCTACCCACCTGCTCCACCCCCGTCTGTCTTTAGTGCTCAAGACCTGGCAGACTACTTTTTAAACAAAATACGTACTATCCGAAGCAACATCCCAACACCAACCTGCTATATTCCAACAATAGGCCCAGTTACTCCCTCTGCATCTTCCATCCAGCCACTGAGAATTAAGTTTCTTCCTTACTATCTTCCTCATGCCTCACTACCTGCCTGCTCGACCCTATCCCTTCCCATCTAATACCCTCCCTATCTCCCACCTCACTCCTGCTCTTACCCACATCTTCAACCTCTCTCTCTCTCTACCGGCTCATTCCCATCTTCTTTCAAACACGCAAAAGTCACTCCCATACTCAAAAAACCCTCCCTCGACCCTAATTCACCTGAAAGCTACCACCCCATATCACTGCTTCCACTAACATCAAAGCTCCTTGAAAACTAGTTTACAATCACCTAACCCACTTCCTGTCCGCCAACTCCTTGCTTGACCCCCTGCAATCCGGATTCCGCCCCAAACACTCAACTGAGACTGCCCTTAACAAGGTTACGAACAATCTTCTCTATGCTAAAAATATTGGCCACTACTCTATACTCATCTTACTTGACCTCTCAGCTGCCTTTGACACAGTTGACCACCCCCTCCTCCTACAGACTCTTAGCTCTTTTGGCCTCTGTGACACTGCTCTTTCCTGGATTCACTCCTATTTTCGTCACAGATCTTTTTCTGTCATTTGCCGGTGACTCCTCCTCTCCAATGCCTCTATCAGAGTACCTCAAGGATCTGTTCTGGGTCCTCTACTCTTCTCCATTTATACTTCTTTGCTGGGTAAACTTATCAACAGTTATAGATTCAAATATCACCTCTATGCTGATGACACCCAGATCTACCTCTCCACCCCTGCTCTCTCTCTCATATCAGTGATTGCTTCTCTGGTATTTCTTCCTGAATGGCCTCTCACCACCTAAAGATTAACATGTCCAAGACTGAGCTCCTTCTTATCCCCCCCCTCAAGCTCAACGCCGACTTCTCTCCCTGTTGACGGCATCACCATTTTCCCATCGACCCAAGCCCGCTGCCTCGGAGTTGCACTTGACTCAAATCTATCCTTCGTCCCCCATATCCAATCACTTTCTACATCCTGCTGCAACCATCTACGCATTATTTACAAGATTCAACCTTTTCTGTGTGCCAACACCACAAAGCAAATAATACACTCCCTTGTTATTTCCCGACTTGACTACTGCAATAACCTACTTACTGGCCTTCCTATTTCCCTCCTCTCCCCCTTCAATCCATCCTAAATGACTCTGCCAGACTGATCCACCTTTCCCTTTGCTCTGTATCTGCTGCACCTCTGAGTCCCATCATTGGCTCCCCATTCACAGCAGAATTAAATTTAAAATTCTCACCCTTCCATACAAAGCGATCACCAACACCGCTCCCCTTTACCTATCCTCTCTAATCAACAAGTATACTCCAGACCGCCCACTAAGATCCAACACTGACCTGCTCCTTGCATCTGCGACTATCCCCTCTTCTCATGCTAGACTGCAGGACTTCTGTCATGCAGCACCTACCCTGTGGAAGACTTTCCCTCGTGTTGTCAGGCTTTGCCCTAATCTTTCTTCCTTTAAATGCTCTCTGAAGACTTTTCTATTCAGAGAAGCCTACCACCCAACTCAATAATATTTCCCTTACCTAACAACATTTCCCTCATTCAATCTTGCAGTCCTCACCTCCTGTTTCTCAACCTCCTACCCTTCTAGATTGTAAGTTCCCACGGGAATAGGGCCCTCAATTCCTCCTGTATGTGTTTGTAAATTGTGTCCCGTCTCTTACAAGTCTTATATTATTGTTTTATTTAAATGAACTGTATCGATGGACAGCACTGCGGAATATGATGGCACTTCATAAATAAAGTATAATAAAAATAATAAAACAAATTTTGACTATTAAAAACTCAAAACAAAAGAGAGATAAATGCAAATGATATATTCTAACCCATAAATGTAAATTAACAAACTTAAAAAGTAAAAAGGCTTCATACTCAAACCCCCCCCCCCTTTTTAAAAAAGTACAAACAGGAGAAAATCAATCAGGGTGTGTATCCTAAATGCTCCCTAGATAATTAAAGGCAGGTGATTAAAAAGGGGCATGGGTGAAAAACCTAGGCCAAGAAAAAAAACATGCAGCATTAAAACAGAGAAACAAAAAAAAAAAGGTAAGAATAAATACTATCAGACTTAACAAAATCCTTGAAAAGAAAACAAATATTACCACCAAAAAAGATGATAAATTACATTTTACTTGTTTGTAATTGTGCTTAAAACTTTATATTATTATAAGTATACAGCTTGCAGATAGTCCTGCTTATATTATCACACAATGAATAGTATACAACTTGCAGGTAGATAGTCCTGTTTATATTATCACACATTGAATAGTATACAACCTGTAGATAGCTCGGCTTATAATGAAATAAGACTCCCTGATGGAGATAAATTCCTTTCAAATTATTCTCCATTCTTTTATCCATTATATCTTTAAAAGATCCAGCATCATAAAAATGAGAAACATTCTTCTATATTTTTTCAGATATCCCAAGCTGCTTTACAGATCTTGCAAAAATATTCGCATATATAGACTTTAAAGCATCAGAAACAGGAGAATACTGGTCTGGTGCAAAATTTTAACTAAACCAATCAAATGATACTTGAGACAGTTCATCTTCAATGCCCAGGGAACTCTTAATCCCTTTAATAAACTCTGAAATATTTGTAGTTTCAAACTCCATAGGTAAGTC
This sequence comes from Bombina bombina, assembly GCF_027579735.1. NCBI lineage: Eukaryota > Metazoa > Chordata > Amphibia > Anura > Bombinatoridae > Bombina > Bombina bombina. Next base: position 957,774,523 of record NC_069499.1, read on the forward strand.
AGATTCAAACGTTCACCATTAGAGGCACAGTGAAGAGTTGGCAAATTATCCATAGAGCCCTCAGGTGAATCAGAAAAGCTTCCACCATAAACCTATCCAATATACACTTTACAAAGTTTGTCTTACCAGCAAGGGTAAACACAAAGGGAACAAGTGGGCATAGGTTGTGCTGTATTGCTAAGAAAGAGGCAGAACCAGCCATAAATAAATAGTATGTAATATTATATTATGTAAATAAAAAAAAAAAATCATACCTTATAGTTGCCCCAGATTCCTCCTAGGCTGTAATGGGTTAAGGCTGAAGTTGAGGTTGATCACTCTCACAATCCATGATAATGCCGGATATACATAACACACACACACACATATATATATATATATATATATATATATTTATTAAGCCCTAGAAGCTTATTAAAAACGATCCCTTTTTAAACGAGCACTCACCCAAATACAGAGAAGGCAAACACCAAAAGCGGCTTCGAAGTGCAGAAATCTTCATGGGAAGAGAAACAGGAGCGCTGCAAGTTAAAGACCTCGCCAAGACTTAAATGGATTTGCACGCGTGCGTGAAAATGACAGCCCTCAGACGTGGCCCCCGCGACGTCCCATACCAATGACGTCACAGTAACATGGCGGCCGCCACAAGGAAACGTTTTTTTTCACCGCCTATCGCCACAACAGTGACCGCGGTCATAGAAAAAAATGGCGTTTGACAGCTGGGATGATCAACAGCTCTAGTATGCGGCCAAGGTAAGCCATCCAAGAAAGGGAATATTTCATAGCCCAGAAGAAAAGCAGAGAGGGAATACTAGCCCTGTCCAACTAGCAGGCTGGACAGAACTAGGAGGAAGGGATGGTGCCCCACTGGAAGCTTTTATGGCAAATGAGGGGAGTGGATAGTTCTGTCCACGCCCCTCTGGAGAGGGGGTATCACTGGTATTACCAGGGGGGCTAAGATATAAGGGTATTATTAATTTTGAGCAAACTTTACCTGCATATAGCTGGCATGATAATTCAGTGAGACTAAGTTGCCTAAAATGCTTACAAGCATTTCATGAGCATTATAAGAGAGCTTCAGACAAGACTTGTGCATCTGGCATTTTCCTCAATGCCAAATGCGGAAGAAGGGGGGGAACTTTAAGGATGTTATTTTTTTCAGAGCCAAATTTTTTCCTATGAAAGTGAAGCACACAAAGATTTGTGCAAATCCAGATCATAGCACGTTTCACCTTCACAAGAAGAAATTAGACTCGAAAAGATCTGATCATCACAAAATTCCACCTTTTTCCGCATTGAACGAAAATGCCAACTGCACAAGTCTATTTCAGACATACCCTGGGTACTCTCCTGTTCAGCCCAAGGAATCCCCTGTCCCTCCCACTTTCTGAAGCAGTCAGGTTTATTTTACAATAGAGAAAATACAAACTTGCAGGTTCCACCCTTTTTCCTTCAGCATTTAGTGAGCATTCCCCTGTGATGTTTGCACTATAATTTCTCTACAAACAGGAAAAATCTTTATCATGTCCCAAGTCTTATAGATGGTAAAAAGAGGGTCTCTTACTGTGGTAGAAAAAAAAAATGGTTTGTTTCAATGCAAAATGTTCTGTTTATGTATTAACCAGTGACTCCCCTTTTAATTACTATTTGGGGAGTCCCTATACCACTATATATTTAGTTTGAATAGGGTCAAACATTATTAACAGAAGGTCTTTACCAGATTTTGAAGCACTGGTGAAATTACAGTAGGTTAAACACATAAAATTAAAATAACTACATTTTGGAAAGGGACCCAATCCAATAAACAGACTTCACCAGAAATGCATGGGTTACTGTTTGCATTTATGTTTAGGACCATCTGTGTGCAAAAGATAAGGAGCAAGTATATGTAAAAATAGCCACTTGTTTTCGGGAACTACAGAAAGTGGTTACAGGACGAGATATGAATTCCTCATGTTCCTTTGCAATAATGACGAGACATTTATTAGACTGCATAAGTGTGACGCTGTCTCTACCGTACAGCCTGCAGAAATGTAAATAAGTTGCATGCTACACGTGGACATTCAGGTATATAATTATATAGCACAGGGGTGCAAAATTCCGATATCTAATGTGTATTTTTTTGCTCCTGTTAAAGGGACAGTTGATCACCACAATTGTTATTGTTTAAAAGATAGATAACACCTTTGCTACCCATTCTCCAGCTTTGCACAACCGACATTGTTATATTAATATACTTTATAACCTGTAAACTTCAAATTTTCTGCCTGTTTCTAAAGCCACTACAGACAACCTCTCATCACATGCTTTTTTTTTTTTTATTAGCTTTTCACAAGAAACTGCTAATCCATGTGGGCCATATAGATAACATTGTGCTCTCTCCCGTGGAGTTTTGGCTGACACTGCAATAATTGGCTAAAATACAAGTCAATAACCCTTTAACTTTTATGTGCTGTATATACAGCAATTTTTTTTTAAACACATTGCAGTTTTTAAAAGGTTATTGTCCCTTTAAGAGATAATAAAATCACACACAGGGCACCAACCACGTTTCTCTACCAGTATTGTAGATTCTTCTATCACTTACTACAGCAGCATTGGAGCAGGGACGGGTATTACTAAAACTGTTACAGGTAGAAAAAAACATAATTTATGTAAGAACTTACCTGATAAATTAATTTCTTTCATATTAGCAAGAGTCCATGAGCTAGTGACGTATGGGATATACATTCCTACCAGGAGGGGCAAAGTTTCCCAAACCTCAAAATGCCTATAAATACACCCCTCACCACACCCACAAATCAGTTTAACGAATAGCCAAGAAGTGGGGTGATAAGAAAAAAGTGCGAAAGCATAAAAAAAAATAAGGAATTGGAATAATTGTGCTTTATACAAAAAAATCATAACCACCACAAAAAAGGGTGGGCCTCATGGACTCTTGCTAATATGAAAGAAATGAATTTATCAGGTAAGTTCTTACATAAATTATGTTTTCTTTCATGTAATTAGCAAGAGTCCATGAGCTAGTGACGTATGGGATAATGACTACCCAAGATGTGGATCTTTCCACGCAAGAGTCACTAGAGAGGGAGGGATAAAATAAAGACAGCCAATTCCGCTGAAAAAAAATCCACACCCAAAATAAAGTTTAAATTATAAGCAGAAGATTCAAGCAGAAGATTCAAACTGAAACAGCTGCCTGAAGTACTTTTCTACCAAAAACCGCTTCAGAAGAAGAAAACACATCAAAATGGTAGAATTTAGTAAAAGTATGCAAAGAAGACCAAGTTGCTGCTTTGCAAATCTGATCAACCGAAGCTTCATTCCTAAACGCCCAGGAAGTAGAAACTGACCTAGTAGAATGAGCTGTAATCCTTTGAGGCGGAGTTTTACCCGACTCGACATAAGCATGATGAATTAAAGATTTCAACCAAGATGCCAAAGAAATGGCAGAGGCCTTCTTACCTTTCCTAGAACCGGAAAAGATAACAAATAGACTAGAAGTCTTTCGGAAATTCTTAGTAGCTTCAACATAATATTTCAAAGCTCTAACAACATCCAAAGAATGCAATGATTTCTCCTTACAATTCTTAGGATTAGGACACAATGAAGGAACCACAATTTCTCTACTAATGTTGTTAGAATTCACAACCTTAGGTAAAAATTTAAAAGAAGTTCGCAACACCGCCTTATCCTGATGAAAAATCAGAAAAGGAGACTCACAAGAAAGAGCAGATAATTCAGAAACTCGTCTGGCAGAAGAGATAGCCAAAAAGGAACAAAACTTTCCAAGAAAGTAATTTGATGTCCAACGAATGCATAGGTTCAAACGGAGGAGCTTGAAGAGCCCCCAAAACCAAATTCAAACTCCAAGGAGGAGAAATTGACTTAATGACAGGTTTTATACGAACCAAAGCTTGTACAAAACAATGAATATCAGGAAGATTAGCAATCTTTCTGTGAAAAAGAACAGAAAGAGCAGAGATTTGTCCTTTCAATGAACTTGCAGAAAAACCTTTATCCAAACCATCCTGAAGAAATTGTAAAATTCTCGGAATTCTAAAAGAATGCCAGGAAAAATGATGAGAAAGACACCAAGAAATATAAGTCTTCCAGACTCTATAATATATCTCCCTAGATACAGATTTACGAGCCTGTAACATAGTATTAATCACAGAGTCAGAGAAACCTCTGACTAAGAATCAAGCGTTCAATCTCCATACCTTTAAAATTTAAGGATTTGAGATCCTGATGGAAAAAAGGACCTTGCGACAAAAAGGTCTGGTCTTAACGGAAGAGTCCACGGTTGGCAAGAGGCCATCCGGACAAGATCCGCATACCAAAACCTGTGAGGCCATGCTGGAGCTACCAGCAGAACAAACGAGCATTCCTTCAGAATCTTGGAGATTACTCTTGGAAGACGAAGAACTAGAGGCGGAAAGATATAGGCAGGATGATACTTCCAAGGAAGTGACAATGCATCCACCGCTTCCGCTTGAGGATCCCTGGATCTGGACAGATACCTGGGAAGTTTCTTGTTTAGATGAGAGGCCATCAGATCTATTTCTGGAAGTCCCCACATTTGAACAATCTGAAGAAATACCTCTGAGTGAAGAGACCATTCGCCCGGATGTAACGTTTGGAGGCTGAGATAATCCGCTTCCCAATTGTCTATACCTGGGATATGAACCGCAGAAACTAGACAGGAGCTGGATTCCGCCCATACCAGAATTCAAGATACTTCCTTCAAAGCCTGAGGACTGTGAGTCCCTCCTTGATGATTGATGTATGCCACAGTTGTGACATTGTCTGTCTGAAAACAAATGAATGATTCTTTCTTTAGAAGAGGCCATGACTGAAGAGCTCTGAAAATTGCACGGAGTTCCAAAATATTGATTGGCAATCTCACCTCCTGAGATTCCCAAACCCCTTGTGCTGTCAGAGACCCCCAAACAGCTCCCCAACCTGTCAGACTTGCATCTGTTGAAATTACAGTCCAGGTCGGAAGAACAAAAGAAGCCCCCTGAACTAAACTATCGTGATCTGTCCACCACATCAGAGAGTGTCGTACAATCGGTGTTAAAGATATCTCAATTAATATCTTTGTGTAATCCCTGCACCACTGGTTCAGCATACAGAGCTGAAGAGGTCGCATGTGAAAACGAGCAAAGGGGATCACGTCCGATGCTGCAGTCATAAGACTGAGAATTTCCATGCATAAAGCTACCGAAGGGAATGATTGTGACTGAAGGTTTCGACAAGCTGATATCAACTTTAGACGTCTCTTGTCTGTCAAAGACAGAGTCATGGACACTGAATCTATCTGAAAACCTAAAAAGGTTACCCTTGTCTGAGGAATCAATGAACTTTTTGGTAAATTGATCCTCCAACCATGATCTTGAAGAAACAACACAAGTCGATTCGTATGAGATTCTGCTAAATGTGAAGACTGAGCAAGTACCAAGATACCGTCCAAATAAGGAAATACCACAATACCCTGTTCTTTGATTACAGACAGAAGGGCACCGAGAACCTTTGTAAAAATTCTTGGGGCTGTAGCTAGGCCAAACGGTAGAGCCACAAACTGGTAATGCTTGTGTAGGAAAGAGAATCTCAGAAACTGATAGTGATCTGGATGAATCGGAATATGCAGATATGCATCCTGTAAATCTATTGTGGACATATAATGCTCTTGCTGAACAAAAGGCAGGATAGTCCTTACAGTTACCATTTTGAATGTTGGTATCCTTACATAACGATTCAATATTTTTAGATCCAAAACTGGTCTGAAGGAATTCTCCTTCTTTGGTACAATGAAGAGATTTGAATAAAACCCCAGCCCATGTTCCAGAACTGGAACTGGTATAATTACTCCAGCCAACTCTAGATCTGAAACACATTTCAGAAATGCTTGAGCCTTCGCTAGGTTTACTGGGACACGGGAAAGAAAAAATCTCTTTGCAGGAGGCCTTATCTTGAAGCCAATTCTGTACCCTTTTGAAACGATGTTCTGAATCCAGAGATTGTGAACAGAATTGAACCAAATTTCTTTGAAAAAAACGTAATCTGCCCCCTACCAGCTGAGCTGGAATGAGGGCCGCACCTTCATGTGGACTTAGGAGCTGGCTTTGGTTTTCTAAAAGGCTTGGATTTATTCCAGACTGGAGATGGTTTCCAAACTGATACCGCTCCTGAGGATGAAGGATCAGGCTTTTGTTCCTTGTTGTGACAAAAGGAACGAAAACAATTATTAGACCTAAATTTACCTTTAGATTTTTTATCCTGTGGTAAAAAAGTTCCTTTCCCACCAGTAACAGTTGAGATAATAGAATCCAACTGAGAACCAAATAATTTATTACCCTGGAAAGAAAGGGAAAGCAGAGTAGACTTAGAAGACATATCAGCATTCCAAGTTTTAAGCCATAAAGCTCTTCTAGCTAAAATAGCTAGAGACATATACCCAACATCAACTCTAATGATATCAAAGATGGCATCACAAATAAAATTATTAGCATGTTGTAGAAGAATAATAATGCTATGAGAATTATGATCTGTTACTTGTTGCGCTAAAGCTTCTAACCAAAAGGTTGAAGCTGCAGCAACATCCGCTAAAGATATAGCAGGTCTAAGAAGATTACCTGAACACAAGTAAGCTTTTCTTAGAAAGGATTCAATTTTCCCATCTAAAGGATCCTTAAAGGAAGTACCATCTGCCGTAGGAATAGTAGTACGCTTAGCAAGAGTAGAGACAGCCCCATCAACCTTAGGGATTTTGTCCCAAAATTCTAATCTGTCAGATGGCACAGGATATAATTGCTTAAAACGTTTTGAAGGAGTAAAAGAATTACCCAAATTATTCCATTCCCTGGAAATTACTTCAGAAATAGCACCAGGGACAGGAAAAACTTCTGGAATAAATACAGGAGATTTAAAAACCCTTATCTAAACGTTTAGATTTAGTATCAAGAGGACTAGAATCCTCAATTTCTAAAGCAATTAGGACTTCTTTAAATAAAGAACAAATAAATTCCATTTTAAATAAAATATGAAGATTTATCAGCATCAACCTCTGAGACAGAATCCTCTGAATCAGAAGAACCAATATCAGTATCAGAATGATGATGTTCATTTAAAAATTCATCTGAAAAATGAGAAGTTTTAAAAGACTTTTTACGTTTACTAGAAGGAGGAATAACAGACATAGCCTTCTTAATGGATTTAGAAACAAAAACTCTTATGTTATCAGGAACACTCTGAGTATTAGATGTTGACGGAACAGCAACAGGTAATGTAACAGTACTAAAGGAAATATTATCTGCATTAGCAAGTTTGTCATGACAAACAGTACAAACAACAGCTGGAGGAACAGATACCAAAAGTTTACAGCAGATACACTTAGCTTTGGTAGCTCCAGCACCAGGCAGGGATTTTCCAGAAGTATCTTCTGACTCAGCTTCAACGTGGGACATCTTGCAATATGTAACAGAAAAAACAACATATAAAGCAAAATTGATCAAATTCCTTAAATGACAGTTTCAGGAATGGGAAAAAATGCCAGTGAACAAGCTTCTAGCAACCAGAAGCAATAAATAATGAGACTTAAATAATGTGGAGACAATAGTGACTCCCATATTTTTTTTAGCGCCAAAAAAGACGCCCACATTATTTGGCGCCTAAATGCTTTTGGCGCCAAAATGACGCCACATCCGGAACGCTGACACCTTTGTGCAAAAAAACGTCAAAAATGACGCAACTTACGGCGACACGTATGACGCCGGAAACAGAAAAAAATTTTGCGCCAAAAAAGTCTGCGCCAAGAATGACGCAATAAAATGAAGCATTTTCAGCCCCCGCGAGCCTAACAGCCCACAGGGAAAAAGTCAAATTTTTAAGGTAAGAAAAAATGATTGATTCATATGCATTATCCCAAATATGAAACTGACTGTCTGAAATAAGGAACGTTGAACATCCTGAGTCAAGGCAAATAAATGTTTGAATAAATATATTTAGAACTTTATATAAAAGTGCCCAACCATAGCTTAGAGTGTCACAGAAAATAAGACTTACTTACCCCAGGACACTCATCTACATGTAGTAGAAAGCCAAACCAGTACTGAAACGAGAATCAGCAGAGGTAATGGTATATATAAGAGTATATCGTCGATCTGAAAAGGGAGGTAAGAGATGAATCTCTACGACCGATAACAGAGAACCTATGAAATAGACCCCGTAGAAGGAGATCACTGCATTCAAATAGGCAATACTCTCCTCACATCCCTCTGACATTCACTGCACGCTGAGAGGAAAACCGGGCTCCAACCTGCTGCGGAGCGCATATCAACGTAGAATCTAGCACAAACTTACTTCACCACCTCCATAGGAGGCAAAGTTTGTAAAACTGATTTGTGGGTGTGGTGAGGGGTGTATTTATAGGCATTTTGAGGTTTGGGAAACTTTACCCTTCTTGGTAGGAATGTATATCCCATACGTCACTAGCTCATGGACTCTTGCTAATTACATGAAAGAAACTTTTATTCAACCTGCTTGGGACAGGAAAAGGTATGGATTATGGAATAGTTTGTACTTTCAAATATTTGTATCTGTAGAATGGGACAGCTTGGAGAGGAATACTTTGTATAAATTATACCATCAGAAAGATATTACAGTAGTATTATCAGAAAGGCAAGAGTTGTTGTTTTAAAATATATATAATATTTGCCTTTTAGAACACAAAAGTAAAAAAGACACAGGCAAAGATGGTGACTTAAAGATGGGGGTGGGATTAGTAATGTTTGATCAATTTATTTTTAAATAAAAACTAAAGTTTGGCTTTTAGGATTTGTACCAGTTATTACATTACAAATAAATAGAATTGTAGATCTAAGATCTGCAGGAACCTGGCAATAAGGATCCTGAGTGGAATAAGTCATCTTCCGTAAATGAGCAAAATGACAGTAAAGAGAGTACTTTGAGGTAAAATATGTCTAGAGTTACTACATACAGATAAAATATATATTTCATTATCACATAGAGATGTTAGATACACTATATGACCAAAAGTATGTGGACACCAGCTTATCACACCTATATAAGCTTGTTGGACCTCCCATTCCAAAAGAAGAAACATGACTATGGAGTTACTCTTATACCCTTACAGCTATAACAGCTGCAACTTGTCTGGGAAGGTTTGTCTCTCTAGGAATTTGTGACCCTTCAAGCCCAGAGCATGTTTGAAGTCAGGCACTAACGTTGGATGGAAAGGTCTTAGACATAGGAACCCATTTAATAACACTCCGTTTTTGAGCGGATGTTGCTTACAGAGGCAGTTTTAAAACGTGAATGAATAAACAGATAGGAGCTTTTATGTGCAATGTGCTTCAACACTCAGTAGCCCTGCTCTGAACTTGCACAGGCTGTTGCTCCTAGACGCTTTCACTACACAATAATAGCACTTAGTTGGCTGGTATATAGTAATTTCCTGAACTGATTTGAGTCAAAAGGAGGCATCCTATGACAATGCCTAACAAAATCACTTAGTTCCTCAGCACTACCCATTTTACCGCCAATGTTTGTCTATGGAAATGCTACGAGGTGGATTTTATGCACGTTAGCAATGTGTGTGGATGAAACACCTGAACTAAATTAGCAGTGGTGTCCACAAACTTTTGGCCATATAGTGTATATTCAAGTCAACTTTGTATAGATATGTTCAATCATTTTCAAGTGCTTAGTTATAGTAGTATTTGTTTTTAGGATTATATTTTTTTGTTTCTATTCTAGAAATTGCATTCATATGCACAGATTACCTCTAATTTATGAATCAGATATCTACTGAACCTTTTAGATACATACATATTGTCAGGTTCTGTAAAATGATACAGATTGTAAATGTAATAATTATTAAATTTACAATCAGCATTCTACAGAACAGACAAAATTAATCACACCTGAGAAACTGCACTATTGCTATATAGGGAAACATGACTGCATACATGACTTTTTTGTCAACAGAGGACATAGTAGTGATGCCTAGGCACATTATGGAAATCCGCCCGTACGATAAGCATTATATTAAACTAAACTACAGGAATGCGCAATTTATATAAATCGCCCGGGATATGCAGTTCCGGGAATGTGGATTTTCCCCACCTTTAGCCCTGCTGCGGGCCAGCAGTGCACCGGACAGCAAGTGACAGAGAGTTAACATGGTGTTGAAATGTATAGGACTTGGGCTGCAGTCTCATTTTGTTACTGTAATAAAATGAGACTGCAGCCCAAAACATATACATTTCAACACCTTGATAACTCTGCAGACAACGTAATCCAATAGTAACTGCGCTCCACTAAAACAGAGGCGGCCTATAGAAGGTTACTAGAAATGTACTCGCTCCTGCATCTTTTAAAATTGGAAGCAATCAAATGTCTGCTAGCCACATTTCTGAATAAACTACAAGCTAAGGATAAAATAAACAAAACATAAAATACCTAAACTCAAGCAAAACTTCAGGGAGAACACTGAATCTATCATGGACTAACTGAAATCACACATCGCAGCGCAAAAATAGGTTTCCCGCCAAAGGTCACTCCGAGTTACCCCTACAGTCAGTGGAGCTGTGCGCATTCCACAGTTTGAATACAATCAAAACAAAGTGTCGTGTTGAGGAGCCAGATCAGGAAGTCGTGGTGGTTTATGTCTAGGTACAGGGGTGGAAGAGTTGAGGGCTCAGCACTGTGTACTATATGGTGCAACTGCAAATATAAAAAAAGAGTTTGGATTAGAGTAAATCGATGGTTGAAATATTTTGGTGACAGCTAAGAACCTGGGTGTTTATCAATGAGTACTATGTATGGTCAAGGGAATTCTTATAGAAAGAGTGACTGGTAGAGGTTTTTTGGCATCGCTGCGCGATATTTGTGTTGTATGTACTATGACACACACAATTCTGCAAGCGTGAATATTTTTCACAATCGCACTGTGCTTTTGCGATTTGGTAAATAACATAATTTATGTAAGAACTTACCTGATAAATTCATTTCTTTCATATTAGCAAGAGTCCATGAGCTAGTGACGTATGGGATATACATTCCTACCAGGAGGGGCAAAGTTTCCCAAACCTCAAAATGCCTATAAATACACCCCTCACCACACCCACAATTCAGTTTAACGAATAGCCAAGAAGTGGGGTGATAAGAAAAAAGTGCGAAAGCATATAAAATAAGGAATTGGAATAATTGTGCTTTATACAAAATCATAACCACCACAAAAAAAGGGCGGGCCTCATGGACTCTTGCTAATATGAAAGAAATGAATTTATCAGGTAAGTTCTTACATAAATTATGTTTTCTTTCATGTAATTAGCAAGAGTCCATGAGCTAGTGACGTATGGGATAATGATTACCCAAGATGTGGATCTTTCCACACAAGAGTCACTAGAGAGGGAGGGATAAAATAAAGACAGCCAATTCCTGCTGAAAATAATCCACACCCAAAATAAAGTTTAATGAAAAACATAAGCAGAAGATTCAAACTGAAACCGCTGCCTGAAGTACTTTTCTACCAAAAACTGCTTCAGAAGAAGAAAATACATCAAAATGGTAGAATTTAGTAAAAGTATGCAAAGAGGACCAAGTTGCTGCTTTGCAAATCTGATCAACCGAAGCTTCATTCCTAAACACCCAGGAAGTAGAAACTGACCTAGTAGAATGAGCTGTAATCCTCTGAGGCGGAGTTTTACCCGACTCAACATAGGCAAGAGGAATTAAAGATTTCAACCAAGATGCCAAAGAAATGGCAGAAGCTTTCTGGCCTTTTCTAGAACCGGAAAAGATAACAAATAGACTAGAAGTCTTTCGGAAAGACTTAGTAGCTTCAACATAATATTTCAAAGCTCTAACAACATCCAAAGAATGCAACGATTTCTCCTTAGAATTCTTAGGATTAGGACACAATGAAGGAACCACAATTTCTCTACTAATGTTGTTGGAATTCACAACTTTAGGTAAAAATTCAAAAGAAGTTCGCAACACCGCCTTATCCTGATGAAAAATCAGAAAAGGAGACTCACAAGAAAGAGCAGATAATTCAGAAACTCTTCTGGCAGAAGAGATGGCCAAAAGGAACAAAACTTTCCAAGAAAGTAATTTAATGTCCAATGAATGCATAGGTTCAAATGGAGGAGCTTGAAGAGCCCCCAGAACCAAATTCAAACTCCAAGGAGGAGAAATTGACTTAATGACAGGCTTTATACGAACCAAAGCTTGTACAAAACAATGAATATCAGGAAGAATAGCAATCTTTCTGTGATAAAGAACAGAAAGAGCAGAGATTTGTCCTTTCAAGGAACTTGCGGACAAACCCTTATCTAAACCATCCTGAAGAAACTGTAATATTCTCGGTATTCTAAAAGAATGCCAAGAAAAATGATGAGAAAGACACCAAGAAATATAAGTCTTCCAGACTCTATAATATATCTCTCTAGATACAGATTTACGAGCCTGTAACATAGTATTAATCACAGAGTCAGAGAAACCTCTTTGACCAAGAATCAAGCGTTCAATCTCCATACCTTTAAATTTAAGGATTTCAGATCCTGATGGAAAAAAGGACCTTGAGACAGAAGGTCTGGTCTTAACGGAAGAGTCCACGGTTGGCAAGAGGCCATCCGGACAAGATCCGCATACCAAAACCTGTGAGGCCATGCCGGAGCTACCAGCAGAACAAACGAGCATTCCTTCAGAATCTTGGAGATTACTCTTGGAAGAAGAACTAGAGGCGGAAAGATATAGGCAGGATGATACTTCCAAGGAAGTGATAATGCATCCACTGCCTCCGCCTGAGGATCCCGGGATCTGGACAGATACCTGGGAAGTTTCTTGTTTAGATGAGACGCCATCAGATCTATTTCTGGAAGTTCCCACATTTGAACAATCTGAAGAAATACCTCTGGGTGAAGAGACCATTCGCCCGGATGCAACGTTTGGCGACTGAGATAATCCGCTTCCCAATTGTCTATACCTGGGATATGAACCGCAGAGATTAGACAGGAGCTGGATTCCGCCCAAACCAAAATTCGAGATACTTCTTTCATAGCCAGAGGACTGTGAGTCCCTCCTTGATGATTGATCTATGCCACAGATGTGACATTGTCTGTCTGAAAACAAATGAACGATTCTCTCTTCAGAAGAGGCCAAAACTGAAGAGCACTGAAAATTGCACGGAGTTCCAAAATATTGATCGGTAATCTCACCTCCTGAGATTCCCAAACTCCTTGTGCCGTCAGAGATCCCCACACAGCTCCCCAACCTGTGAGACTTGCATCTGTTGAAATTACAGTCCAGGTCGGCAGCACAAAAGAAGCCCCCTGAATTAAACAATGGTGATCTGTCCACCACGTTAGAGAGTGTCGAACAATCGGTTTTAAAGATATTAATTGAGATATCTTTGTGTAATCCTTGCACCATTGATTCAGCATACAGAGCTGAAGAGGTCGCATGTGAAAACAAGCAAAGGGGATCGCGTCCGATGCAGCAGTCATAAGACCTAGAATTTCCATGCATAAGGCTACCGAAGGGAATGATTGTGACGGAAGGTTTCGACAAGCTGCAATCAATTTTAGACGTCTCTTGTCTGTCAAAGACAGAGTCATGGACACTGAATCTATCTGGAAACCCAGAAAGGTTACCCTTGTCTGAGGAATCAAAGAACTTTTTGGTAAATTGATCCTCCAACCATGATCTTGAAGAAACACCACAAGTCGATTCGTATGAGATTCTGCTAAATGTAAAGACTGAGCAAGTACCAAGATATCGTCCAAATAAGGAAATACCACAATACCCTGTTCTCTGATTACAGACAGAAGGGCACCGAGAACCTTTGAAAAAATTCTTGGAGCTGTAGCTAGGCCAAACGGTAGAGCCACAAACTGGTAATGCTTGTCCAGAAAAGAGAATCTCAGGAACTGATAATGATCTGGATGAATTGGAATATGCAGATATGCATCCTGTAAATCTATTGTGGACATATAATTCCCTTGCTGAAAAAAAGGCAAGATAGTCCTTACAGTTACCATCTTGAACGTTGGTATCCTTACATAACGATTCAATATTTTTAGATCCAGAACTGGTCTGAAGGAATTCTCCTTCTTTGGTACAATGAAGAGATTTGAATAAAACCCCATCCCCTGTTCCGGAACTGGAACTGGCATAATTACTCCAGCCAACTCTAGATCTGAAACACAATTCAGAAATGCTTGAGCTTTCACTGGATTTACTGGGACACGGGAAAGAAAAAATCTCTTCGCAGGAGGTCTCATCTTGAAACCAATTCTGTACCCTTCTGAAACAATGTTCTGAATCCAAAGATTGTGAACAGAATTGATCCAAATTTCTTTGAAAAAACGTAACCTGCCCCCTACCAGCTGAGCTGGAATGAGGGCCGCACCTTCATGTGGACTTAGAAGCAGGCTTTGCCTTTCTAGCAGGCTTGGATTTATTCCAGACTGGAGATGGTTTCCAAACTGAAACTGCTCCTGAGGATGAAGGATCAGGCTTTTGTTCTTTGTTGAAACGAAAGGAACGAAAACGATTAGCCCTGTTTTTACCCTTAGACTTTTTATCCTGTGGGAAAAAAGTTCCTTTCCCACCAGTAACAGTTGAGATAATAGAATCCAACTGAGAACCAAATAATTTGTTACCCTGGAAAGAAATGGAAAGTAGAGTTGATTTAGAAGCCATATCAGCATTCCAAGTCTTAAGCCATAAAGCTCTTCTAGCTAAAATAGCTAGAGACATAAACCTGACATCAACTCTGATAATATCAAAAATGGCATCAGAGATAAAATTATTAGCATGCTGAAGAATAATAATATCATGAGAATCATGATTTGTTACTTGTTGCGCTAAAGTTTCCAACCAAAAAGTTGAAGCTGCAGCAACATCAGCCAATGATATAGCAGGTCTAAGAAGATTACCTGAACACAGATAAGCTTTTCTTAGAAAGGATTCAATTTTCCTATCTAAAGGATCTTTAAACGAAGTACCATCTGACGTAGGAATGGTAGTACGTTTAGCAAGGGTAGAAATAGCCCCATCAACTTTAGGGATTTTGTCCCAAAATTCTAACCTGTCAGACGGTACAGGATATAATTGCTTAAAACGTTTAGAAGGAGTAAATGAATTACCCAATTTATCCCATTCTTTGGAAATTACTGCAGAAATAGCATTAGGAACAGGAAAAACTTCTGGAATAACCACAGGAGATTTAAATACCTTATCTAAACGTTTAGAATTAGTATCAAGAGGACCAGAATCCTCTATTTCTAAAGCAATTAATACTTCTTTAAGTAAAGAACGAATAAATTCCATTTTAAATAAATATGAAGATTTATCAGCATCAATCTCTGAGACAGAATCCTCTGAACCAGAAGAGTCATCAGAATCAGAATGATGATCATCTAAAAATTCATCTGTAGGGAGAGAAGTTTTAAAAGATTTTTTACGTTTACTAGAAGGAGAAATAACAGACATAGCCTTCTTGATGGATTCAGAAACAAAATCTCTTATGTTATCAGGAACATTCTGCACCTTAGATGTTGAAGGAACTGCAACAGACAATGGTACTTTACTAAAGGAAATATCTGCATTAACAAGTTTGTCATGACAATTAATACAAACAACAGCCGGAGGAATAGCTACCAAAAGTTTACAGCAGATACACTTAGCTTTGGTAGATCCAGCACTAGACAGCGATTTTCCTGTAGTATCTTCTGACTCAGATGCAACGTGAGACATCTTGCAATATGTAAGAGAAAAAACAACATATAAAGCAAAATTGATCAAATTCCTTAAATGATAGTTTCAGGAATGGGAAAAAATGCCAAAGAACAAGCTTCTAGCAACCAGAAGCAATGAAAAATGAGACTTAAATAATGTGGAGACAAAAGCGATGCCCATATTTTTTAGCGCCAAATAAGACGCCCACATTATTTGGCGCCTAAATGCTTTTGGCTCCAAAAATGACGCCACATCCGGAACGCCGACATTTTTGGCGCAAAAGAACGTCAAAAAATGACGCAACTTCCGGCGACACGTATGACGCCGGAAACGGAAAAGAATTTTTGCGCCAAAAAAGTCCGCGCCAAGAATGACGCAATAAAATGAAGCATTTTCAGCCCCCGCGAGCCTAACAGCCCACAGGGAAAAAATAGTCAAATTTTTGAAGGTAAGAAAAAATGAATAATTTAAATGCATAATCCCAAATATGAAACTGACTGTCTGAAAAATAAGGAAAGTTGAACATTCTGAGTCAAGGCAAATAAATGTTTGAATACATATATTTAGAACTTTATAAACAAAGTGCCCAACCATAGCTTAGAGTGTCACAGAAAATAAGATTTACTTACCCCAGGACACTCATCTACATGTTTGTAGAAAGCCAAACCAGTACTGAAACGAGAATCAGCAGAGGTAATGGTATATATAAAAGAGTATATCGTCGATCTGAAAAGGGAGGTAAGAGATGAATCTCTACGACCGATAACAGAGAACCTATGAAGTAGACCCCGTAGAAGGAGATCACTGCATTCAAATAGGCAATACTCTCCTCACATCCCTCTGACATTCACTGCACGCTGAGAGGAAAACCAGGCTCCAACTTGCTGCGGAGCGCATATCAACGTAGAATCTAGCACAAACTTACTTCACCACCTCCATCGGAGGCAAAGTTTGTAAAAACTGAATTGTGGGTGTGGTGAGGGGTGTATTTATAGGCATTTTGAGGTTTGGGAAACTTTGCCCCTCCTAGTAGGAATGTATATCCCATACGTCACTAGCTCATGGACTCTTGCTAATTACATGAAAGAAATTGTAGATTTTAACGTTACAGGGAGTGGTTATAAATTTTGCAGTGCTCTTGGCATCAACAAAATTACTTGCTCATAGTATTTTGACAAATATTTCCAATGTGCATAGCATGTGGAATACAGTAGACTGTGAAACTGCTCAGCAACCACATGTAGTTTTCCTTATACAAAAAACTAACAGGCATTTGAGTGTTACATAAAAACAGAAATTATTCAAATCTAAGCATTGTTGAGCAGAAGTGTTTAGCGCAGGGCTGACAAACCTGGGCACAAATTGTGCCTTAAATTGGGTCCTTACACCCTTATTTGGAGCCCACAACTTGCCCATGGATCCCCTCAATTACCCTGCCCTCACAGCATAAAGTGCAATTAATACTATGCACCAGAGAGTTTTTATGCAGGTGCACTAACAGAGCTTCTACCTTTAAGGCCTCTAACAATACAGGGGACTCAATCTGCTAAGCAACACCTATTATCTAAAGAGAAAATACACCCCAATCACCCACACAAAACACACTGCATACACAAATATCTTATACAACAGGATTTTATTTTAAGTTGTTTTAATTGTTGGGTGGTGTAGATAGTACACCTCTGTGATAAATATATTGGTCCCATTACATTAGCGTGTCAGGACAAGTAGACTGGGCTACCACTTTAGTCAAGTGGACAAGTAGATTTCTTTTTTAAAATTTTCACACCCCTGGACTACTCACTTCAGGAAAATTCAACCTAGCAAAGCGTAATTCCAACTATTGACCCTTGATATATTTAGATAAATCTGTCTGAATTATATAGGATATACCCCTTCCTTTTCTCTTCCCACTACCAATTATTGTTTTGAATTTCCCCTACCCTATATGCACACCTTGCAAAAAACAGAAGATGTGGGTTGTATTATAGTACTGTATCTCATATCGAAATGTATACAAATCTCTTATGTACTACCATGTGTATTAATATCAAAATTTGTTTGACCAAATAAAAAAAAAAACATTTAAACAAAAAATTAATATTCTGAAACATGAATAATATTACACCAGAATATTCTAGAAGCTAATTTATGGAGAGAGAAAGAATGATGGGGGGGGAGAAAAAAAAAAAAAAAAACTAAAATATTATCTGTTCCAACAAATTTTTAAGTTGGATCATCTGTTTAAGATAAACGAAGGTAAAACAGTGCAACATTTAACGTTACAAATCTCTAAAGTAACACTAAAGGCATACACATGTTCTTATGGTGTTACCATGGCATTTCTCGTGGTCTGTGTTTGCACAAAAGCAGATGAGTTCAGTTAATTATGAAAACTTACCAAAATAAACAACACAATCAAACAAATCATACATTTTATTTACTCATGGAGTTAAAACTTGCTATGAGGTCGGTGTATGTTTTGTTTTTAAATATGGATGGGAAACATAACGATTACTTTTCTCAGAGCGACAGCATTCAGTTTGATCCAGCGTTCAGACACTACAAAAGAAAACCATAAAAAGCAGTGTTAATATAGTACAAACATAACCATCAACAGGGCTAGTCAACTAGCAGCAGTCTGCACACCCCAATACACTTCTGGGAGTTATCTAAAACTGTATGCTCTATATGAATAATGAAAGTTTAAATTTCTCTTTAAGGACGTGCAAAGAACACAATTAACACGCAACCCCATTTGCTATATCCCTTTACAAAAGGGCTTCTAGACTAACAGGATATCACACAGAACATCCTGAAGACCCTTTATTTTGGTCAATTCACTGGGAGACAATTTCAGTTCAAACAGCAGAGCAAGTTGGCATTTTCAAAATGGCAATTGCCTAACTCATTGCAAGCATAGCATTAGTGTAACAGTGTAAGTGCCTAAGAGTAGAATTATCAGTTTAATATAAACCTATTTGTATATTTCACAGTTGCTGGAACTATACTTACCCTTGCTTACTCCTTTTTAGGCTTTATAATTTTAACATTGGATACTGCAGCCTTTTCAGCATCTGCTTTAAACTGAGGTTTCAAAGATGACCTGACTGCCTTTGCACAGATTTGAGAGAATCTGATGTAGCTAAAAAAATAAACAAAAAAATCCCACCACAATATTAAGATCTTGAGCACTTTATTTGTATGGAGTAGAACACTATCAAAAATAATTATTAGCAACAGAAAGGAAAACAGTTTTTTTTGTATATGCATAACATTACTGCAATAGTTCCATTAGTAATATATATGAGATCAGACATATACATTATAACAACTCTTATGTTACTTTTCCTAAAGTGTATTAAAAATAGTAAGCTGCATTTCTTAATGTTAAATTAAAAAAATAGTGTTAAAAGGGACGTTAGTAATAGTAACACGCTCCAAATTATTACAGTGTTTTATTATCATTAAATGCCCTAAAAGTAGGAGTAAACCCTCATAAAAGGTGTAAAAAAATATAGTTAAGTCTTGCTCAAAAGTGAAAGTACATTACAGTTCCTGCATAGGACATAGCCTGTGAGCCCATCATGTAAGACAGTGACTGCAGTGTTCTATTCAGGACTAGATTAAAGGACTACTGAATACAGTACAGTTGAATACCTGACAAATGCACAACAAAGACAATGCAATAGCACTTTAAACTAGAAATGAGAAGTAGAATAGTTACTGTCAAATGTAAACGTTAATCCAACCCCCCACCCCTGTAATCAAGTGACAGCCATAAGCCAATCACAAAATGCATATATGTATATACTATGCACCTTTCCATTAGGAGCTCGTTTATCTGAATTATGAAAAACTTGACTTTAGTGTCCCTTTCTCTATGTGTTTAATCCCTTTGAAGAGCTCAGTGGGTGCTAAAATTTAACAAGCCCCTCTGGTATATAAATTGTACTCCCTGGTTGCATTCAGTTTTTGGTCTCTCTCCTTAAAACATAAATCCAGGCATGGAATCACATTTCTACCATTTACAAAAATGAGCTATTTCATGAGAACAAAAAAACAAAACATAAGCTTCTTTTTAGATGTTTTTATTTCTTTAAAGCACTTCTCTGCATGCAACCTATCCACAATCAAATGAAAATATATAGGAGTGATCCAAATTGCTTCTTACCACAGGGAAGACTTAAAGTGAAGGTCCATTTTGATGAACTAGTGCCCGGTTTTTAATAAACCGATTAAAAAACAAGAGCACTTTAATTCATCAAAATTGACATTTCACTGTATTCTTCAAAAACTTACCTTTTAATCCTGAATGCCGCTCCAGCGATTTTCCCCGTCTGTCGGAAGCTTCTGCAGACGTCAGAAATGACGAATCAGGCTTCCTCCAATCACAGCTTCCCCACGGGGAATCTTGGCCTGATGCAACGCTGTGATTGGAGGAGGCCGGATTTGTCATTTTGAACCCGCGAAGACGGCTTGCGACGGGCGGAGAAAGTGCTGGAGTAGTTGCCAGGATTAAAAGATAAGTTGTTGGAGAAAAAAGTGAAATGTAAATTTTGATGAATTAAAGTGCCCTTGTTTTTAATAAATTTATTAAAAAACAGGCACTAATTCCTCAAAATGGACCTTCACTTTAATAAAGGGACATAAAACCCAAAATTTCTTCTTTTGTGATTAAGATAGAGCATGACATTTTTAACAACTTTCTAATTTACTTATTATATTTTCTCTGTTCTCTTGGTATCTTTTGTTGGAAAAAAAAAAAAAAAAAAAAAAAAAAAAGGGATGCAAGCTCAGGAGTATGCACATGTCTAGAACACTATATGGCAGCAGTTTTACAAGAATGTTATCCATTTCCAAAAGCACTAGACGGCAGCACGATTTCATGCCATGTAGTGCCCTAGACACCTACCTAAGTATCTATTCAACAAAGAATACCATGGAAATAAAGCAAATTTGATAATAGAAGAATATTGGTAACTTATTAAAAAAAAGTGTATTCTGTCTGAATTACAGAAGAAAATGTTTGGGTTTCATATCCATTTTATATGCAGGCAGTGAAACAATCACACACTACTCCATAGCAACAAGCACACAGGGAAAGCCTCTAATCATTGTAGGACCTTCTTTTGAGAGAGTGTATGTGTGTGTGTGTGGGGGGGGTACACATTCTCTAGGGCAATAGCAGACTCCATAATTAGGACTTGAAATAAAAAAAAAAAAATATATATATATATATATATATATATATATATATATATATATATAAATAACCAGAGGTGCACCACAAGTCAGAGCAGTACTTCAACTGTGTGTTTAACCTCATTGCAGAGGTTAAACACACAGTGCTGCAGGATTGATAGTCTTAAAGTGATATGCTATAACGGATTAAATCATATAGCAATTATAATGGCCTTTTAAATTTAAAAAGCAGGAGTTTTTTTTTAGAAATACGTACTACGAACTAAACACAAACTATAGTAAAGTATGTATACACACACACACAATATGCAGTGTATATATATATATATATATATATATATATATATATATATATATATATATATATATAAATAAAAACATAGTAAGCATATGGGCTTTTTGCACTCAATAGCCATCTGACAAATCCAGTTCGCAAAATCGATATATTTATATTATAGGTAGTGCATTTCACACGCATTGATATCTTAACAGCTGTTAAATGTATTTAGTCGTAATAGCAAAACAGTGTACAGCTAGCAATAAATAAAACTATACTCAATGCGTTCATTGCAGTGCTACAGATTGCGATAGAGGTGACCCAAACTACCACATGGGATCCAATTGATTTCATAGGCCCTGTGCACGATATCACAAACTTACAGTGACCATACAATCACCTCACCACAACAAGCCGCAGAATATACTCACCTAAGCCCAGCTTGTCTCCAGTAGGCAACCATCGTGACGTCAAGGTATTCCCGACCGACAACCGACTGACAGAAAAGTGGAAGGTCAGAAAGAAGCCGCAACAGGAAAAGGAGGGACTAGAGTATATTATAACCAATCACACCAGTGTAGTGACGTATGTTACGGAACCAATTGCAGGTCATGTTCAATAAATGATATTCAGAGGTAGTGCTTTTTTTTTTTATAACAACTTTATTAAACAAATTGCGATCACTACTGAATGAAACCAATTGTAGGTCATGTTCAATAAATGACATTCATAGATGTACCGCTTTTTTTTAATAACAACTTTATTAGACAAATCCATTTACAGACAGTAGTCACTCAAAGTTGTCTCCTGAAACCTTGTAGGGGGTTTGTAGTCAAGAGTAGAGGGATCTCCAATAATTGTAATTTGCAAAGACATATCAATAATGACATGCCTATACAGTATCTCACAAAAGTGAGTACACCCCTCACATTTTTGTAAATATTTTATTATATCTTTTCATGTGTCAACACTTAAGAAATTACACTTTGCTACAATGTAAAGTACTGAGTGTACAGCCTGTATAACAGTGTAAATTTGCTGTCCCCTCAAAATAACTCAACACACAGCCATTAATGTCTAAGCCATTGGCAACAAAAGTGAGTACACCCCTAAGTGAAAATGTCCAAATTGGGCCCAAAGTGTCAATATTTTGTGTGGCCACCATTATTTTCCAGCACTACCATAACTCTCTTGGGCATGAAGTTTACCAGAGTTTCACAAATTGCCACTGGAGTCCTCTTCCACTCCTCCATGACAACATCATGGAGCTGGTGGATGTTAGAGACCTTGCGCTCCCCCACCTTCAGTTTGAGGATGCCCCACAGATGCTCAATAGGGTTTAGGTCTGGAGATAAGCTTGGCCAGTCCATCACCTTTACCCTCAGCTTCTTTAGCAAGGCAGTGGTCGTCTTGGAGGTGTGTTTGGGGTCGTTATCATGTTGGAATACTGCCCTGCGACTAAGGTTGCCACCTCAGCCATGTTTTCCTGGACACTTATGAGTTACACATGCTGCAGGGTGTGCAGGGAGGAACATGTATTGTGTTTCTGGACAGCACTATTCATATTCCTCCCTGAACACCCTGCAGCATGTGTAACTTATGTGTTCTGTATTTTAAGGGATGGGTGGCAACCCTACCTGCGACCCAGTCTCCGAAGGGAAGGGATCATGCTCTGCTTCAGTATGTCACAGTACATGTTGGCATTCATGGTTCCCTCAATGAACTGTAGCTCCCCAGTGCCGGCAGCACTCATGCAGGCCCAGACCATTACACTCCCACCACCATGCTTGACTGCAGGCAAGACACACTTGTCGTTGTACTCCTCACCTGGTTGCCGCCACACACGCTTGACACCATCTGAACCAAATATGTTTATCTTTGTCTCATCGGACCACAGGACATTGTTCCAGTAATCCATGTCCTTAGTCTGCTTGTCTTCAGCAAACTGTTTGCGGGCTTTCTTGTGCATCATCTTTAGTAGAGGCTTCCATCTGGGACGACAGCCATGCAGACCAATTTGATGCAGTGTGCGGCGTATGGTCTGAGCACTGACAGGCTGACCCCCCCACCCCTTCAACCTCTGCAGCAATGCTGGCAACACTCATACGTCTATTTCCCAAAGACAACCTCTGGATATGACGCTGAGCATGTGCACTCAACTTCTCTGGTCAACTATGGCGATGCCTGTTCTGAGTGGAACCTGTCCTGTGAAACTGCTGTATGGTCTTGCCCACCGTGCTGCAGCTCAGTTTCAGGGTCTTGGCAATCTTTTTATAGCCTAGGCCATCTTTATGTAGAGCAACAATTCCTTTTTTCAGATCCTCAGAGAGTTCTTTGCCATGAGGTGCTATGATGAACTTCCAGTGACCAGTATGAGAGAGTGTGAGAGAGATAACACCAAATTTAACACACCTGCTCCCTATTCACACCTGAGACCTTGTAATACTAACAAGTCACATAACACCAGGGAGGTAAAATGGCTAACTGGGCCCAATTTGTACATTTCCATTTAGGGGTGTACTCACTTTTGTAGCCAATGGTTTAAACATTAATGGCTGTGTGTTGAGTTATTTTGAGGTGACAACAAATTTACACTGTTATACAGGCTGTACATTCACTACTTTACATTGTAGCAAAGTGTCATTTCTTCAGTGTTGTCACATGAAAAGATATAATAAAATATTTACAAAAATGTGAGGGGTGTACTCACTTTTGGGAGATACTATATGTATAAACTTTCTCTCATAGTGAAAGGGTTTATAGGGTTTGGGGGCATAAACCACTGCTGTGACATTGTCTGTCTAGAAATTGAGATGATATTCTCTTTTCAACAGAGGCCAAGTTTGAAGAGCCCTGAAAAGTTCTAGAACATTTAAAGGTAAGCTTGCCTCCCGAGAATCCCAAACGCCCTGTACTCTTAGAAGCCCCCAAAACAGCTCCCCAACTGGAGAGGCTTGCATCTGTAGTGATCACAGTCCAGGTAGGATGAGCAAAAGAAGCCCCCTGAATAATAAACTGATGATCCAGCCACCAAGTAAGAGACTGGTGTTGTGATCCAAAAATTTCTTTGGTGACAGCTGAGTATAGTCTCTGCACCACTGACTAAGCAAACAAAGCTGAAGAGGTTTGAAAATGAGCAAATGGAAATGCATCTGTGGCTGCAATCATAAGACCTAGAACTTCCATACAAAGAGCAACTGAGGGGAAAAAGAGAGACTGAAGGTTCAGAGATGCTGACACAATTTTTTACCTTCTCTGCTCTGTTAGAGAAAGACTCATGGAGACTGAATATATTTGAAATCCCCAAAAAGTTCCCATAGTTTGAGGAATCAAAGAACTTTTTGGAAAATTGATCCTCCGATACGGTTGCCACCCATCCCGATATGGAGGGTTATGTGCCGGAGGGTATGTGCCGTATCATGGAGGGTTATGTGCCATATCATGGAGCTGACCTCACATGTCCCGGCCCCAGGAGTTTCACTAGTGCTGGGCTTGCATTGCTGGTGTTCTGTTGGAGCACACTGGGTCACAGAATCACCGGCTATTAAATGCATGCACCTTGGGAGTTGGTTACCTTGGAGATGGAGCAGAGTGGGGAGGGATGGGGACTGGTGGAGGGGTGTGTCTTATGTCTCAGTCTTTCTCCCAAGCAGCAGTGCACGCGCAGCTGAAGGCAGGGCAGGCACTCGGTCTTGTGGTGCCTCGTGTAGGACTAGCATGTCAGGAATCCTGACTGTGCTGCTGGCCGCTGGTGCTGCATCATGAATCATGACTCTATAATGTGAGATATCATGATGATAATCTAATCTGAACTAACCTGCTTCTGCCCTGGCCCTAAAGAATTAACTGCCTTACTAAACACTGCAATTTAACCTATATATTTCTCTTTATAAACACAAAACTCCACCTCAAAAAAGCTGTAAAAGCAAAAGGTTTTATAACTGGAAATTTTTGTGATTCACAATATAATTTCTAGTATTAAGACCTATTGCTTTTACTGCTTTTTTTTGCGGGGTAGGGAGGAGAGTTTTGTGTTTATAAAGAAAAATGTATAAAATGCAGTATTTAATAAGGTAGTTAACCCTTTAGGGTCCATTCAAGCTCAGGGTTAATATATATATATATATATATATATATATATATATATATATATATATAATGTAAAACAGTTTTACCAATCTATTTAAGTTAAAACATAACTTAATTTATTAAACATGTGTCAATATATGCGCATATAACAGAAATGTTATCAAGAAAGAAAAAAGGGTCCAAAGGTAGTGTCCAAAAAAGCATAAATCAGAAAGTCCAAAAAGAAAAAAAGGTGACTGTATATATATCCATGCAAAACAGAAAGAGAAGCAGTCTGCCAGGAACGAACAGCAGCATCAATAGTTTGTTCTATGGCCCGGTTACCACCTGGTAGTAGCTTCTTTCTGCCCAATTGTGCTTTTCACAGAGGAAAACTTTCCTGTAGTATATCAGTCTGATCCCACCGACATGGTCAGTCCAGCCCCGAAATACCAGGCAATTCTCCTCTGAACAAGGAAAAGGCAACCCCAGACGATAGTTTCGGCCTTCTGTGGGCCTCGTCAGTGAGGTGCAGCCATATTCCTCTAAGCACATTGGGCAAGGAGTCCACGTCCGGTTTCCCCCATCACCCATAGGGAGACTATCCCCAGGGTCATATTTACATATGCAAAACAGAATGAGAAGCAGTCTGCCAGGAACGAACAGCAGCATCAATAGCTTGTTCTATGGCCCGGTTACCACTTGGAAGTAGCTTCTTTCTGCCCAATTGTGCTTTTCACAGAGGAAAACTTTCCTGTAGTATATCAGTCTGATCCTGCCGACATGGTCAGTCCAGCCCCGAAATACCAGGCAATTCTCCTCTGAACAAGGAAAAGGCAACCCCAGACGATCGTTTCGCCCTTCTGTGGGCCTCGTCAGTGAGGTGAAGCCATATTCCTCTAAGCACATTGGGCAAGGAGTCCACGTCCGGTTTCCCCCATCACCCATAATGAG
>NC_069499.1:957808297-957958297 GCF_027579735.1 Bombina bombina
GGAGATGGAGAGAGAGAGGGGAGATGGAGAGAGAGAGGGGAGATGGAGAGAGAGAGGGGAGATGGAGAGAGAGAGGGGAGATTGAGAGAGAGAGGGGAGATGGAGAGAGAGAGAGAGAGGGGGGGGGGGAGATAGAGAGAGAGAGGGGAGAGAGAGAGAGAGAGCGGGGAGATAGAGAGAGAGAGAGGGGAGATAGGGGGAGAGAGAGAGAGGGGGGAGAGAGAGAGAAGAGAGAGAGAGAAGGGAGATAGAGAGAGAGAGAGGGGAGATAGAGAGAGAGGGGAGAGAGAGAGAGGAGAGAGAGAGAGAGGGGAGAGAGAGAGGGGGGAGAGAGAGAGAGGGGGGAGAGAGAGAGAGGGGGGAGAGAGAGAGAGGGGAGAGAGAGAGAGAGGGGAGAGAGAGAGAGGGGAGAGAGAGAGAGTGGGGAGAGAGAGAGAGTGGGGAGAGAGAGAGTGGGGAGAGAGAGAGTGGGGAGATAGATAGAGAGAGAGAGAGAGAGAGAGAGAGAGAGAGGGGGAGATAGAGAGAGAGAGGGTTAAAGGGACAGTGAACTGAATTTTTTTTCCCCCTCAATGTGTTTCCAAATTATAACTTGTTAAACCAGCTGCATAATATATTAGAATGCTTCTTTAGGTTTATAGCTGTTTTCTCTTTGAAATCACAACCCATCAAAATGGGTTGAGCTTGCAGGGAAATCATATAGCCTTATTTTATCCCTTTTTGTACACACACATGCTTCTTTTTATTATCTCTATCTGTAAACTTGGAGGGAACAATTAAACATTAATATTTTGTTACTCATCTCTCCTACCTCCTACTGGGAGTGTAATTTCTTCTCCTAGCTACATTTTCACAGCTTTTCTATAAGCCTATTATTAAGTGTAAAAACTTTCAGTATAAGCAAAGATACCACAGGCAAAATCACCGATTTCAAATGCCCAATAAAGGAAAATTAGTTATTTGTAATCAATCTAATACACTCCAGCAGGTAAAATTGATCATTGGGAACAAATTAAGGGGACAAAATGTAGGGTATGCTGTCCCTTTAAGGAAAGTAGTGAAATGGGTTGTATTATTTTGTATTATCTGGCTCATAAATTCACTTTATTTGTGGAGTGTTCATAAAAGTTTTAGTGTAGAATTTGGACTTAGAAAAGTGTAAGAGGAGTTGCAAATACATTGCTGGACTATTACGCACCTGCAGATTCAGAATTGAGCAAACACTTGTGATGTTTTTAAATAAAATGTGACCAGTAGTAGCCTTAATGTGCTGACTCAGAGGGGTGCAAATGGAATGGAGATGTAATGTGATCAGGGGTCTGAGTTTTGGGGTATTAGCAGCACTTGGAGTTTACAATATATGAGAACCTGCATATAAGACGCACAGTACCAGGGGCTCCACAAGCAGATAATGATGGCTGTAACTAGCAGCGTGTGCTTCTGTGGCTTGTGCCTTTATAGCATCGCGTGCCTCTTGGTCCCACTGTCTGCACCTCTCATGCAGTTATCTATGGATGTCATATACAGATCTGTACTTCTTTTCCTTAAAAGTAATGTTACATGTATACTTTCTATACATTCATTTATTTACATTTTAATATAGATCATACAACTATTTTTATACTTTTGAAGTATATTTATTAGCATATTCAATATTAACACTTTTTACCAAGCAAAACTGTAATTATTTATTATTTTTGTACCAGTCTAATTAACAAAATTATATCAGAACATTTTATAATCATATGTTAATAAAATCTATTTGTTATTGGTGTTGACAGAAGCTCATTTAGAAAGACAATCATGGTGTTTTGGCATTCTGTAAGTGTTATATCATAGATGATAGCACAATACATTTTTGTGATTTCAAGCAATATATCCTGTGATACTGGGCTGGCACTAATTATCTCAGACAATAAGCACTGTGATATTACTGTGACACTGGCACTAATTATCTCAGACAATAAGCACTGTGATATTACTGTGACACTGGCACCAATTATCTCAGACAATAAGCACTGTGATATTACTGTGACACTGGCACCAATTATCTCAGACAATAAGTACTGTGATATTACTGTGACACTGGCACCAAGTATCTCAGACAATAAGCACTGTGATATTATTGTGACACTGGCACCAATTATCTCAGACAATAAGCACTGTGATATTACTGTGACACTGGCACCAAGTATCTCAGACAATAAGCACTGTGATATTACTGTGACACTGGCACCAATTATCTCAGACAATAAGCACTGTGATATTACTGTGACACTGGCACCAAGCATCTCAGACAATAAGCACTGTAATATTACTGTGACACTGGCACCAAGCATCTCAGACAATAAACACTGTGATATTACTGTGACACTGGCACCAAGCATCTCAGACAATAAGCACTGTGATATTACTGTGACACTGGCACCAATTATCTCAGACAATAAACACTGTGATATTATTGTGACACTGGCACCAATTATCTCAGACAATAAGCACTGTGATATTATTGTGACACTGGCACCAATTATCTCAGACAATAAGCACTGTGATATTACTGTGACACTGGCACCAAGCATCTCAGACAATAAGCACTGTGATATTACTGTGACACTGGCACCAATTTTCTCAGACAATAAGCACTGTGATATTATTGTGACACTGGCACCAATTATCTCAGACAATAAGCACTGTGATATTATTGTGACACTGGCACCAATTATCTCAGACAATAAGCACTGTGATATTACTGTGACACTGGCACCAAGCATCTCAGACAATAAGCACTGTGATATTACTGTGACACTGGCACCAATTATCTGAGACAATAAGCACTGTGATATTACTGTCACAGTAATATCACAGTGCTTATTGTCTGAGCTAATTGGTGCCAGTGTCACATTAATATCACAGTGCTTATTATCTGTCTCAGATAATTTGTACCAGTGTCACAGTAATATCACAATGCTTATTGTCTGAGCTAATTGGTGCCAGTGTCACAGTAATATCACAGTGCTTATTGTCTGTCCAGGGGCAAAGCTACAGGGGGTGCTGAGGTCGCAATTGTGTTTGTTTGTGGAACCATCAAATTACAGACCTTGTTACTACAGCATGAGGGGAGGGGGTAAACAGTGTCACTATACAGTACCACTATATACAGTATGGGGGGGCAGGACTATAAAGTGACCACAGTAGTTTGTGACATAAAGTACTGGGGCTGGTAGGGTCAGGCCAGCCATCTCACCGGCAGATTACAGACTGTGTCACTGACTCACTATATACAGTACTGGTGGGTTAAACAGTGTCACTATATACAGTAATAGGGGGGGTCAGACCATCTCACAGACAGTTCGCACAGGGTACCTCCTTTTGCAGACGTGATCTGATTCACATTTTTTTCTGTAATAAATGTTAAAAAAAAATAATAATATATGTTTAAAACTCACTTTTTTGGGTGGGGGGTGGGGGGGGTGAGGGGCCCTTCTTAGATTCTTGCACCTGGGCCCTGTGGTTTCTAGTTACGCCTCTGCATGCAACCGGAGCGTAGAAGACTACTTCAACTTGTCTTGTTGTACTTGTTATCTATATTTGGCGGCGGCGCATCTTTTTAGGTAGGTCAGTGGTGGCGGGGTTGGGGTTCAGGTTGACTGACTCACTGTCTTCTTCTGTTGTTGTTGTGTGACAGTGACTGTGTTAACTTCGAAGTTCGAATCGACTATGTATTGTGATATAATAATTGTGATTACTATTAGATTGATTTAGATATGTGTCAGACTGTCAGTGGCGGTGGCGGGCCTCAGCCTTTTATAGTGACTCCTGTCCTCCTGAGCCTGCTGGGGCCCTGGGCCAATCTTTTATTTTAGGCGGCAGTGCGGCACTAAGTTGAAGTTAGATAACGTGAGTTGAAGTTGAACTTATACATTTATTACAACGAACTTGCAGCCTCGCTGCCAAAATAGTCAAGTGACTCAAGTCACTTCCCTTGACTATAGAGGCAGCGAGGCTGCAAGTTCGTTGTAATAAATGTATAAGTTCAACTTCAACTCACGTTATCTAACTTCAACTTAGTGCCGCCTAAAAGAAAAGAAAAGATGGCCCAGGGCCCCAGCAGGCTCAGTCACACGACAAGGAAGTTGGTTTCTTATTCAAGCTGTTTCTTATTCGTGAAATTCTGTTTCTTATTCATGGAAGTTGGTTTCTTATTCAATTTTTTTTAAAATAAAAAAATAGGTTTTATTAAAATAATAATATGATTCATATAAATGTAGTTACACAGAGGTGGAATCTCTTTATATAACAGATATACAAACTTGAAAAAAGGGCATACGTTGGCACCACTACAAATATTACTATTTTGAATAAATAACATATATTTTCAAAGGGTTAATAACCATTGGGCCACTGATTTCACTATGAATATATACAGGGTAGATCCCCCTCCATGCCATGCAATTGTTTTTAGCCTGGCCGAATGGTGTTTTGGGCACAGAAATTGATGCCAATCCTGGCATAGGTGACATAATTCTCAATTTTGAATAAGTAACAGATATTTTCAAAGGGTTAATAACCATTGGGCCACTGATTTCACTATGAATATCTACAGGGTAGATCCCCCTCCATGCCATGCTATTATTTTTAGCCTGGCCCAATGGTCATTAACCCTTTGAAAATATCTGTTACTTATTCAAAAATGAGAATTATGTCACCTATGCCAGTGTTGGCATCAATTTCTGTGCCCAAAACACCATTGGGCCAGGCTAAAAACAATTGCATGACATGGAGGGGGATCTACCCTGTATAAATTCATAGTGAAATCAGTGGCCCAATGGTTATTAACCCTTTGAAAATATCTGTTACTTATTCAAAAATGAGAATTATGTCACCTATGCCAGTGTTGGCATCAATTTCTGTGGCAAAAACACCATTGGGCCAGGCTAAAAACAATTGAATGACATGGAGGGGGAATGGGATCTACCCTGTGTAAAATCATAGTGAAATCAGTGGCCGAATGATATTCAAAATAGTAATATTTGTAGTGGTGCCAACGTATGCCCTTTTTTCAAGTTTGTATATCTAATTGTTATATAAAGAGATTCCACCTCTGTGTAACTACATTATATGAATCATATTATTATTTTAATAAAACCGATTTTTTTATTTTAAAGTAAATTTAAAGCAGTCTGACAAAAAAATTGAATAAGAAACCAACTTCCATGAATAAGAAACAGAATTTCCCGAATAAGAAACAGCTTGAATAAGAAACCAACTTCCTTGTCGTCTCAGTCACTATAAAAGCTGTAGCCTGTTTTTGGTTATTTACTACTACTACTAGTAATAATTATTATTAAATCAAGTCACCTATTTTATGTAACCTCTCACCTATTGAGTCAGCTCAAGAGGGATCTTGGGGCTGCTAAGAACCCCAATAATTACTGAAATACCCCCAATTATCAATGGTGTCCAACTGTCCATATCCAAAAATTTGCAAGTCAATTTTTTGTTCTACCTAGGGAAGGCAAGATGTAAATGAGGAGAGGTGTATTTAAATAATAGGCAATATGTAGTGGAAATTATTGATACTAGTTATTTATTTGTCCAGTTTTTTAAAGTCCATAGGTTTAATTAATGTAAAATATCTCATATGCATCACTGCATTACAAATATGGAGCAGAAGTAAATAAGTGGCAGTCAAGGGGGTCAAACTGCTGTTCATTTGTGGTGCAGAGTGCAGACTGCAGAGAGACAAAATGTTGATTTTTATGTTACTAGCAGCCATGGGGTAAAATGGCTGTCACTGCTCAATTGTGAAAATATACCTGGTTAAATGAAGAGTGGGGGCTATTGGGAGTGAGCTTTGTATGACTCTGAGTCTGACTTATAGTGAGTGACTGAGGCTGCCAATCTATTGAATCACATTCTTTTTTTTAGGTAGGTGGCGGCTGGCGGCACTTGATGAAGTTAGTTAGTTGATATTATTTATAACACACACACTTGTGTTCTTGTAGATTGTGGGGTGTCCAAACTTCTGTCTCAAAGGGCCACAAAGTTTTCTCTTTTTTCTTTTTCTTCTTTTTGCTAAGATGGAGGTGAGATTTATTTCTAGATAGAAATAATACAACGTACAATAGATAGACATGTTACATTATTTTGGTTTGTATGTGTTGAACTTGCAACTAGATATTATGATAACTAATGTACTTGTGTTGTTGTAAAGGCAAAAACACACACAAATGTATACACACATATACATACACATGCAGATATACACTAAACACACACATGTATACACACATATACATACACATGCAGATATACACTAAACACACACATGTATACAATTACACACATATACATACACATGCAGATATACACTAAACACACACATGTATACAATTACACACATATACATACACAAGCAGATATACACTAAACACACACACATGTATACAATTACACACATATACATACACATGCAGATATACACTACACACACACACATATCCTTTGAAAAGCATATCTAAATATGCTCTGTAGCTACTGAGCATATTTAGATATGAATTTCAACAAAGGATATCTGATTTCCTTCATTCTTTTGATATCCTTTGTTGAAAAGCATATCTAAATATGCTCAGTAGCTATTGAGCATATTTAGATATGCTTGTCCACAAAGGATATCAAAAGAATGAAGGAAATCAGATATCCTTTGTTGAAATTCATATCTAAATATGCTCGATAGCTTATAAGCATATTTAGATATGCTTTTCAACAAAGGATATCAAAAGAATGAAGAAAATCAGATATCCTTTGTTGAAAATCATATCTAAATATGCTCAGTAGATACTGAATGGTGGCTGCATATAGATATTGGCTCGCCCATGTGCAATTGCTATTTCTTCAACAAAGGATATCTAAAGAATGAAGGCGTATCCGATTCCTAGACACTGCCTCACCAGCCTCTGAAGTCACCGCACATCACTGCTAGACAACTAGTAAGTTGAAGCCGCAGCCACATCAGCAATAGAAATAGATGGCCTGAGCAAATACACTGCTTGTAAAAAGGCCCTTCTATGAAAATATTCTAATTTTCTATCTAAAGGGTCTTTAAAAGAAGTAATGTCTTCCAAAGGAATAGTAGTATGTTTATCCAGAGTGGAAATGACCCCATCCACCTTGGGATCAGTTTCCCATGAATCAATATTAGCAGCAGGTAAATTAATTTCCTGGCTTAGACTATTCCCTGGAAATCATGCCAGAGACAGCATCAGGAATAGGGAAAACCCCAGGGAGATTAACAACAGTCTTAAAAATAAATTTAAATGATTACAAGGCTTATCATCAGAAACTTTAGGATTTTTAACCCCTAAAATAATTAAGACCTCTTTTTACAGAGAATGAATATGTTTGTCTTTAAACAAAAACAAACAAAAAAAAGGAAATATCAGGTTCAACATCAGGGGAAGACTCCTCATCACCAGAGGAAACTTCACCATCTGTAGACATAACAGTATCCCTGGCTTCAGGGCATATAGAACTTGTAGAAGGTAAAATTTGAACTGACCTTTTATCCTTGTTTGAAGGCAGGAGAGCAGCTAGCGCCTCAGATACTGTAGCCTTGATAAAAAATGTGGCAGTAGATGAAACATTATCAACATTCTCCTGTAATGAACAAACAAAAGGTGCATTAAAGGGACATTATACACTCATTTTTTCTTTGCATAAATGTTTTGTAGATGATCTATTTATATAGCCCATAAAGTTTTTTTTTTTTTTAAATAAATGTATAGTTTTGCTTATTTTTAAATAACATTGCTCTGATTTTCAGACTCCTAACCAAGCCCCAAAGTTTTATGTGAATACCGTCAGCTACCTTCTCCAGCTTGCTCCTGTTTGTGTAAAGGGTCTTTTCATATGCAAAAGAAGGGGGCTTTCCAGCTACCTTTTCAACAGAGCCAAACTGACAGCTTCTAAGTAAGTTTTTAAACAGTTTTATACTTGATTTTTATATCAGTATCTGTGCATCTTATTCTTTATAGTAGTGTCTATTACATGCAGTTATATGAAAATGAGTGTATACTGTCCCTTTAATACCCAAAGAAAGATTAGGTTGGTCTGATTGCATTAATTAATTCTAAACTTGAGTCACATAAATCAGCTGGAGAAGGCTCCTCAGCTTTTTTGCAATAAACACACCTAATAATGGTAGAAAGGTGTTTATGGGACTCAGTTTCTCAGGTAAATTTAGGGACAGAATCAGACTGCTCCGTAATGGCATATAACAAAGCAATGAAATAAACACTATAACCCCTTAAAAAGCTCTTGAGGAATGGAAATCACCCCCTTCTTAGCTGCTTTTAAATAAACTCACAGGTACAATGCGCGCTAAACCAAACTGAAAAAAAATCAGGATACAATAAGATTACATCAGCTACTCCGCTCTGCCAGTCTCTACACTGGCTCCCCATACACTCCAGAATACAATTTAAAGTATTAACCCTAACTTACAAAGCACTAAACAGTCTAACTCCCAACTATATTTCCTCTCTCATTGTGAAATATTCCCCATCCCGTCCTCTTCGATCAACCTCTGACCTACGTCTCTCCACTCCTGTTATCTCTACGTCCCACTCCCGCCTCCAAGACTTCGCACGTGTTGCTCCTGTCCTCTGGAACTCTCTACCCCGCTCTACCCACCTATTCAGAGAGGCGTACCATCTCTCTTCCATCCCTCATCCGAACCAAACTAATACATGAATTGCCCGACTCACTGCTGCAACTACAACCGATGTAACAAGCTACCCCAACCTTATGTCTCTGCACCCTAAACCTGTAGTCTGTGAGCTCTCCGGAGCAGGGCCCTCTTCCTCCTGTACTCGATTTGTTTAGTTTTGTTATGTTTTGTATTTTATCATTGTATACCCCTATCATTGTACCCAGCGCTACGGAATTTGGCAGCGCTATACAAATAAATGATAATAATAATAATAACAATAAAAGGCAGATTACCAATGTTCCCTCTAATGAGCGCGGCAGTGCACTTGCGCAGTAATTTGTGAGGCCCCGCACACATGTCAAGGCCGCGCATCACAGGGGGCATTTTCAATCAGCGCACCAAAAAGCAGTACTGTTTGAAGAGGCAAATAAGGATGCACATGTGGCTCATACTGGAGGTGGAAGGAGCATCTCAATGGTAAGTTTGGCGACTTTATTTTCAAATATCCACTCGTTACAAAACAAGTGGATATTTGAAAATCCCGTCCTCTTCGATCAACCTCTGACCTACGTCTCTCCACTCCTGTTATCTCTACGTCCCACTCCCGCCTCCAAGACTTCGCACGTGTTGCTCCTGTCCTCTGGAACTCTCTACCCCGCTCTACCCACCTATTCAGAGAGGCGTACCATCTCTCTTCCATCCCTCATCCGAGCCAAACTAATACATGAATTGCCTGACTCACTGCTGCAACTATAACCGATGTAACAAGCTACCCCAACCTTATGTCTCTGCACTCTAAACCTGTAGTCTGTGAGCTCTCCGGAGCAGGGCCCTCATCCTCCTGTACTCGATTTGTTTAGTTTTGTTATGTTTTGTATTTTATCATTGTACCCAGCGCTACGGAATTTGGCAGCGCTATACAAATAAATGATAATAATAATAATAATAATAATAATAAAAGGCAGATTACCAATGTTCCCTCTAATGAGCGCGGCAGTGCACTTGCGCAGTAATTTGTGAGGCCCCGCACACATGTCAAGGCCGCGCATCACAGGGGGCATTTTCAATCAGCGCACCAAAAAGCAGTACTGTTTAAAGAGGCAAATAAGGATGCACATGTGGCTCATACTGGAGGTGGAAGGAGCATCTCAATGGTAAGTTTGGCGACTTTATTTTCAAATATCCACTCGTTACAAAATGTAGAAGCAGACCGTTCCACACAGACTGCTAACTGCACTGATCACAGTCATTTCATTCTCTGTGTTCCTTTGAACAATTGTTTGAAGCAACGCCAAGGAGGAAACCACTGTCATCAATGCAATTAGCAGGCTGTGTGGAACTGCTCTACAGAGTGTCTAAATGTTAATAAATGATACTTACCAACTAACCAATAAGCAGCAGACAGCCAAACCAGTACTTAAAAATATCAGCAGGGGTAATGGAATAGGAGTATATTGTAGATCCATAAAGGGAGGCAAAAAACAAGTCCCTGCGACCAATTATGGAAGGTTTATGAAAAATTTCTCATGAGGTGAAAAAAGAATCACAAACCATATCCCACATATATCCCTCTGACAAGCACTGTTTTCTGAGGGGAAACCAGACCTTAATAGACTGAAAACCCCTCTCTCTGAAGAATCAAATGCACATCTTCATTCTTCAACCCCCTCCATCGGAGGCAAAGTAAAGACTAGACTGATAGATGTGTAAGGTGTGTGTGTGTGTGGGGGGGGTTATACGACTCTTGGGGTATGGGGGTCTTTCCCTTCTCCTAGTGGTACAGAAGAGTCATTCTCAGAAGTAATGGATCATGGACTCTTACTACCTGTATGAAAGAAATAAAAAAAAGATATATGCATGTTTGGTCTTAGCTGAACCAGAGGATGTGAATGAACAAATTATGAGATTTTTCCCAGTTTCTGTTCTCAAAGTGATGGTTAACTCACCCCTTTGTAAAAACAGATCTGGAATGTTAGTGATATTTTAGTTTAATTAATCAGTTGTAATGAAGTTGTGCGATAACTTACTTTTTAATATACATATGGAAATCAAATTCCCAGAGCTCCGCCACCCACTTCAAAGTAAATCTTTTAGTTAGCTAAATGTTTGAACTGTTCTCCAATCAGCGCTCTCCCCTTTGAGTGCCTTTTGTTGTAGCTAGAGCACTGATTGGACAACAATTCAAACCGTTAGCTCACAGAAAAATTTACTTTTGAAATGGGCGGTAGAGCGTGGGATATTTGAATTTCATATCTATATTAAAAGTAAGTTATATTACATCTGATGAATTAAACTCCATCTAAAATATCACAAAGATTTCGGATCTGTTTTTTTTTAATCAAGGGGAGAATTTACCATCACTTCTGACAGCCCCAAAATCACATAACTTTTTTTATTTATGATCTATTGACTTGCATTTGGTACTGTGTTGTGTTAAATCTTAAATAACTCCTCGGGCGTGAACACAGTGTTATCTATATGGCCAACATGAACTAGCTGTTTCTTGTTGTGAAAAGCAAATAAAAAAGGCATGTGATAAAAAGTCTGTCTATAGTGGCTTAGAAACAGGCAGAAATTTAGAGGTTTAAATGTTATAAAGGATATTCATATATCAATTATGTTGGTGATTGGGAATGTGTAGTAAAGGCATTATCTATCTTTTGAAACAATAACAATTTTAGTGTAGACTTCCCTTTAAGCACTAAATAAATGCTAGATAGAATGATGCAGTCAAACAACAGATTAGTCTGAAAATAACATGTCAATGTATTTTTTAAAGATTCATTAGCTGTTTAAATATTGACAAAATAAGTGTAAAGTTTTAGGGGGATATTTATAACTTACAGTTATTGAAGTCCCGCTTGAAGGATTCATCCAGCCCGCAAGAAGTCTTCATCCGGGCAGCCTCTTCCATCTTTATCCAGCCGGCCAAGTCTTCATCCAGACGGCATCTTCTATCTTCATCCATCCGGCACGGAGCGGGTCCATCCTTAAGACATCCGGCGTGAAGCTCCTCTTCAATACGGTCGCCGCCGTAAACTGGAACTTCAATGCAAGTGACGTCATCCAAGATGGCATCCCTTGCATTCCTATTGGCTGAAAGGTTCCAATCAGCCAATAGGATTAGAGCTGCTAAAATCCTATTGGCTGTTCCAATCAGCCAATAGGATGAGAGCTCAATCCTATTGGCTGATTGGAACAGCCAATAGGATGAGAGCTGCTCAAATCCTATTGGATTTATAAACAAAGTTGGTAAAAAGCCGAATAGACACAAGATTGATGACTGTTAGTTAACAACAGTCCGATGCTCATCGCCCAATGCCCTGTACATGGTGCGCATCTTTTTTCCGGCTTATTTTATAAATATGGAGAGCGTATTCAGGTCCGCGGCCACGATGTTAGGCGAGCTTATTGGTGCCGACGAATTCAGCATAGATGAGTGTCTATAAAACAATGGGAACTGCCCTGTTGTAACTTAGGTTACTTTATCTGCTGTGGCCAATTAAAGACAGTTATAAATAGGTCACTAGAGTGTGCAGCCAATGGATGTGTGGAATATAACAGTGTTCTGCACTTCCATCTCTAACAGGAACTGCAAAGCTCACAATTTCAGAATGGATTTACAGAAAAAGGGGACAAAATAAATAATGAAAATATACTGCTGAGTTTTTTTTTTATATATGATTTATCATATTATCTTAACATCTCAAAGTGTTTAATGCTCCTTTAAGTGCACCCATACATATTATATACCGTTAACAGTTTCTTATGATACCCAATATGAGTATATAAAATATAAAAAAATAGGAATTTAATACATAACTAGCACTGACAAAGCCCCGGTGTCCAGCCAATGGGGGTGAAACGCGTGTAGGTAGCGACCTTACGATCTGATGTCTGATGGTTTGATGGCGTGCAGGCAGAAATTTTGTAACTAACTGAAGTGTAATCTACTAGGAGTTGACTGCCATGTTCTGTTAGTATGGGACCTATGTTCCTTTGGCATATTGTGATGCATGATTTTTATGCCCACATAACAAACTGTTTACTTTATTATCTGCCTTGCTACAATACTAATGCCATCTACGCTACTACTTTTATTGCATGCATAGATCCCCAAGACAACCTGGCCAGACAAGTCCTATTTTGTATATGGTCTGGTGCAGTAGGGAGTTTCATGTTTTATATATACCTTGGACATCAGACGTGTGATTTGTATGTTTTTTATGTTTGTATATATCAGTTTGAGCACTTATAAATTGTGTGCACTTGGCACTTTAGGATGTGTGTATAGTCATAATGACAGGATATGCCTACCCTAAATATATGTATTCAATAAAGTATCTTTAAATATATAAAAGAGTGCTGAATTCCCTTACTTTTACACCAGGACTCTTATATATTAGGTGTCTATCTTTTTCGTTTTAAAGAATAAAAGAAAAATACCTCCACATAAATTATGTCCTGATTTTTGGAATACCTCATATGCCTAGGTCACTAAGTTATTTACAGGAAATATAGGCCATATACTACAAAGAATTATTGGTTTAATTCTACAATTCGCTGTGCTTAGATGGTAAGCTAAATATTGGTCACGCAATTCAAAACTGCTACACAAAACTATATATTTATAGAATTTAGACACCCCAAGGTATTTACCTAGAGCTATTTTGACACGTTATATTTAACCCCTTTATCGCAAAGGGTAGAAAATAAAATTT
The DNA here is from genome assembly GCF_027579735.1 of Bombina bombina. NCBI lineage: Eukaryota > Metazoa > Chordata > Amphibia > Anura > Bombinatoridae > Bombina > Bombina bombina. Next base: position 957,821,729 of record NC_069499.1, read on the forward strand.
AGGGGCAAAAAAATAAATATATAAATATACTTCATTAAAATAAATGTAATGTTTTTTTTAACGGTCTGTTTTTACTAGGATAGAAGGCGAGGGGCCAAGACAAACCAGTGTGAACAAACAATGGCTTGTCATTTTTGAGGTGATCACATGACCTTGGGCAACTTTTGTGAGCATCACTGGATGTCTCACTTCTGAGGCATCCAGTGATTGGCCATTGAGGTTGATGCCAGAATGCATTGTAAAACGCTGGTATCCAGGCTGCTTTTAAAGTATACAATCACTGTGGCTGTCACAGGAACTATATGCACAGTAACAGTCAAATGTAACTGATACTGCACTGATGCCAGATGCCTTTAATGCAGACATCCGGCAACAGCATGAGAGACACGCTGATTGCATCATGTCTCTCATGTTATGGAAGTACCCCTGACCTGAGCAAAAACAGACATGCAAACACAGGTACACCCTGTCATTGCAATCGCTAACCTGGGGTGGCCTCCATACTGCTATTTCTGCACTGCCTCATTCGTAGGGCATGCAGAAATAATGCAGTCTTGTCTCTGTCAGTAAGATTGCTGTTGTAAGAGCTCAAGGACATCAGCGCCATGTACATTGTATGGCGCTGGTCCTTAAGGGGTATAGTGCTGGTCCTTAAAGGGATAGTAAACCCAATTTTTCTTTCTTTCATGATTCAGATAGAGCATGCTATTTTAAGCAACTTTCTAATTTACTCCTATTATCAATTCATCTTTCTTCTCTTTGTATCTTTATTTTAAAAGCAGACATGTATGTTTAAGAGCCGGCCTATTTTTGGTTCAGATCCTGGGTTGCACTTGCTTATTGGTGGCTAAATGTAACTAACCAATCAGCAAGTGCAACCCAGGTTTTGAACAACAAATGGGCCGGCTCTTAAACATACATTTCTGCTTTTCAAATAAAGACACCAAGAGCAGGAAGAAACATTGATAATAGGAGTAAATTAGAAAAATGCTTACAATTGCATGCTCTATCTGAATCATGAAAGAAAAAATTTGGGTTTACTATCCCGTTAAGGCTTTAATAAAGAGACATGAAACCCATTTTTTTTTCTTTCATGATTTGGATAGAGCATACGACTTTAAACAACTTTCCACTTTATTCCTATCATCTAATTTGTTTTGTTCTCTTTGTATATTTGTTGACAAATATACCTTGGTAGACTTGGAAGCTGCTAATTGGTATATATATTTATAAATAAATATCTAGTTGAAACAATCATCCTCTAAAAGCTCACTTTATGACAACAAATATAAATATAGTTTTCATAGGTATAAAAAAACAAAGGCTCAATTTCTATTTAAATGGAGTGATAATAAAAATGCTAAAAATTCTCCAGTACTTTGGGCAAGTTTTTCTCTGAAATTCCTGGTATCGATTTGGTAAAAAAAATGAAAGTATTTCTACAATAACCTGATAAGTTGTAAGCATGTATGCATGTCCCTAAACATAAAGGCCCCTATTTATCAAAGGTGTTGCGGACCTGATCCGACAGTGCGGATCAGGTCCGCAACACCTCGCTAAATGCGGAGAGCAATACGCTCTCCGCATTTAATATTGCACCAGCAGCTCACAAGAGCTGCTGGTGCAATGCCGCCCCCTGCTGACTCGCGGCCAATCGGCCGCCAGCAGGGGGGTGTCAATCAACCCGATCGTACTCGATCGGGTTGATTTCCGGCGATTCCTGTCCGCATGCTCAGAGCAGCCGGACAGGGTTATGGAGCAGCGGTCTTTAGACCGCTGCTTCATAATTTGTGTTTCTGGCGAGTCTGAAGACTTGCCAGAAACAGGGGCCCACAAACTCCGTTCGGAGCTTGATAAATGGGCCCCAAAGACTTGATCACATTTTCAAATTTGTAATTTAATTTGTATTTTAAATAAAATAATAAGGTATGGCTGGGAGAGTTTTATATTCTTAAAGGGATATAAAACCCACATTTTTTTTCTTTCATGATTCAGATAGAGCATGCAATTTTAAGCAACTTTCTAATTTACTTGTATTATCAATTTTTCTTTGTTCTCTTGGTATTTGAAAAAGCAATAATTTAAGCTTAGGAGCCGGCCCATTTTTATTTCAGCACCCTGGTTAGCACTTGCTGATTGGTGGCTACATTGGATACACCAATCATCAAGTGCTACCCAGGTGCTGAACCAAAAATTCCTGCTTTTCGACTAAAGATACCAAGAGAATGAAGAAAAATTGATAATACGAGTAAATTAGAAAGTTGCTTAAAATTGCATGCTCTATCTGAATCATCAAAGAAAAAAAATGGGTTTAATATCAGTTTAAGAATGACTGCTCTCCAATTGAGTTTTCACATTGTGTACTGCTTACTTACTATCACCTGCTGGTTGCTTGACTACCTAGCTGTTGTATAACCCAAACCACTGAAAAAGGAAAGATCACCCATTTCAGCAGGGAGAATACAGACTTTTAAAAGTCAATTTCTGTGCATGAATTGCTTTATTTTATATATAAAGTTGAATGCTCCTACTTTTCCTATTCTGTCACAATAGTGCCCTGAAGACCTAAAAACCTATGCTTGATCTGTGTCTGGTGAGACCTGAACCTGCATGTGCTGTTCAGCATTGTTTTCTCTCCTGCGAGCAACTAAAGGGCTTTGCTTTGTGTGCCTTTGCAGCTAGTTGCTAATTGTTCTGCTTTTTTTTTTCTACACATCTCCTCATTCAGGTGTTTCTAGTCAATAATCAATTGATTATAAAAAGCAGTAGCTGCCAGGGGCCCTGGGCTCTGACATTGGCAATGTGTGTGATTACCATTACTCATTTGGCTTTTGAGTCTGCATTTCTTCTGTTTGGATACTCTGGTTTCTCCCTGATATTATTGCATGCCACCTGCCCTAACCAAGGGAACATTGTGAGGGGTATTGTGTGTATGTGCGTAGTATGTTGTCTTTAGAGGATAAGAGCTCATTTGGGGCCAATGAACCCCATACATTAAATACATTAACTAGGTGATTGCCATTTTTATGCCAATCATTTGCTAGTCACAGGGGTATGAAAGCCCACATTTTAAAGAGGGAATTTCCCTCTTCTAAACTGTGGTTTTACTCTTCTAAACTGTGGTTTTACTCTTCTAAACTGTGGTTTTACTCTTCTAAACTGTGGTTTTACTCTTCTAAACTGTGGTTTCATACCCCTCTGCATTTTATGGGTGCCCCCTTCCCTCCCTCAAACACTGTAGAGGTGTATGCTTGGGGCAGATGATCAACATTACCACGGTAATCACCTGCATCAAAGGGGGGTAGTGAGAAGAGAAGAGTCTGTCCTTTCAAATGAGAGGTCACTTGTCCCTCTTGGCCAACCATATGAGGTTTGTGGGGGGGGGGGGGGCGATAAGGGCTCTGTTAAATAGCCCCCCATGTTAAATAGAATTTCAAATGCTCCTGAAGGAAGAAAACATTTTATGGTGATTACCTGCATCTTACATGGGCATGCAGACTCCCCTCTTTCAAATGAGGAGTTACTCGTCCCTGTAAATGTCATGGGGTCTGAGATACAGGCTTCCAAAGCTCTCCCTCCAGCCCCCTGGTTCACTCTCTCTAACTCCCTGTTTCAACAGTGAGTCCCTGTCCCCTTGGGATGCCAGTTTGGGGTGACCCCAGGATCCCAGTTGGAAAGGAACCTCAGGATGAAGGCATATGGTCATTATTCACAGAGGGGAATAGATGCACTTGACCACAGCAAGTCATTATGCACATCAAAGACCCATAAGGCCTGTACACTGGGCGGTTCTAGACCTTTAGAAAAACAAATATTTTTGTTGCATTTAAAAGATTGAGTTCTACTTATAAACCAGTGACCAATCAGTCCTGCAGGTCCAGTTGTACACAGGCATATACTTTCTGTTAACTTCATAATCAAAATAAACAGTCTCAATGTAACCCTTTTTAATGCAATCTTTTTTTTTATATTTCTAATTTTACACACTAATCTTGTGAGGTAGTTGAGGTTTTTCTAAATCCAAAGAATCTTTAATATTTTTTTTATGTCATTATTTTTATTTATTTTAATATTAAAAAAAAAGGTAAACGGTAAAGAGAACAAATGTAGAAATTACAGTCATTAGCATGATCAGTACAGATCAGATGCAGTTCAGACGTATACATAAGGGGTAGACAACCTTTTGGTAGTATTTAAATATATTAATGTACGTGTAATGACACAACCTTTCAATACTACTGTGGAATTGATGGTGTTTTATAAAAAGTAATAACTGGAGCATGAGTTTTAATTCTGAGCATAACAAATACAGTGACGGGTGGATGAACCTTTAATGCAGAAGCTGACCTTGAGTTGATCTCTCAAGCACTAGTGAATGGATGCTAGTTAAGGCAAATAGGTATTTTAAAAGACTGATCATGAATCAATAAGGCTACAACTTAAATTACAGTGTAGCTTCAGAGAAGCAGCCCACCAATACAAGCCACACCCACCACACTGAGCATTTATCACACCGCTGCAAGTCACTCCCACCACCTGCCCACTAACTGACAGGCCCCATTATCCCAGATCTAGCTCATTATGCCTTTATTGGGAGGAATACCATCTAAGATTAACCTTCACATCTAGGGGCCTGGAAGCCTGGGGCGAGATTACATATGTGGCGTCGCCCGCAAAAGCCGGCGATACCAGTTTTTAGTCCGGTATTGCTGTCACATATACAGCGCCACATATAAATGCGGCACATATATTTCAGCCGTCGCCCCATAATTTTACTCCCATAAACTAACATAGAATCGCGTCACAAGTCGATATCATATACTCAGCGCAAGGACTTTTTGAGAAATTGAGAAAATTGAGAAATTTTACTCCATTTTCACCTCGCCACACATAGGCAGGCGCAGCAAGCCGTGTGCTGAATATATAAGTACTGTAAGTCCCTCGAAGTTCTAAGACCTAACGCATGCACAATATCTACCTGTCAACCATCATCCCCCACCGCAATAACTAAATAAAATCTATTAACCCCTAATCCGCCAACCCCCACATGGCAAAATATCTCATTAACCTATTAACCCCTAAACCGCCAACCCCCCACAATGCAATATACCTAAAACACACTTAGATTACAAGTTTTGCGCTATAGAGGGTGCGAAACGAACGCAACAAAAGTTGCGCTATTTCACCCTCCATAGCGCTGCCATTACAAGTTTTTAAAAAGCTGCTTTGTGCGTGCGATATGGTTGCGATAAGCTCCATACCGCACAAAATCTAAGGGCTGAGAATACGTGCTTGTGCACGTTTTCCCCATAGACATCAATGGGGAGAGCGTGTTAGAAAAAAAACTAACATCTGAAGTGCGGAATGGCGATCATAAACCCCATGTCTAAACACCCCTAATCTGCTGACCCCGACATTTCTGATACTTACATAAACTTATTAACCCCTAATCTGCCACTCCCGACATCACCACCACCAAAATAAACTTATTAACGCCTAATCTGCCACTTCTGATATTGCCACCACTATCATAAAGTTATTAATCCCTATTCCCCCGCACTCCAACATTGCCCACACTATAATAAAGATATTAACCCCTATTCTGCCGCTCCCCAACATCGCTGCTACTAAATAAAGTTATTAACCCCTAAACCTCTGGCCTCCCACATCACTGCCACTAAATAAACCTATTAACCCCTAAACCAACAGCCCCCCACATTGCAAAAAACTAAATTAAACTATTAACCCCTAAACCTAACAACCCCTTAACTTTAAATTAAAATTACAAGATCCCTATCTTAAAATAAATAAAAACTTACCTGGGAAATTAAACTAACATTACTATTATACTAAAATTAAAATAACTATCAATTAAATAAATTAAATTCCACATAAAAAAAATCTAACACTACTAAAAAAATTAAATCTACAATTACAAAAAATAAAACATACTAAATTACAATAAAAAACAAACACTAAGTTACAAAAAATAACCAACGAAATAATCCAAAATAAAAACAATTACACCAAATCTAAAGCCCCCCAAAATGAAAAAAACCCTAGCCTACAATAAGCTACCAATAGCCCTTAAAAAACTCTAACAAAAACCTAAGCTACCCATTGCCCAGCTACCCATTTGTATGTGTATTGCCCTTAAAAAGGGCATTCAGCTGTTTTCCATCTAAAGGGGAGGAGAGTCCATTGCTTCATTCATCACTTGTGGGAAATAAGAACCTGGCCACCAGGAGGAGGCAAAGACACCCTCCCAGCCAAAGGCTTAAATTCCTCCCCCACTTCCCTCATCCCCCAGTCATTCTTTGCCTTTCGTCACAGGAAGGGAAATGGTCTCTTCACCCCGAGATGTTTGCAGAAATCTGCAGCAGATGGGACGCCGGAAATAGATCTCATGGTGTCCAGACTCAATTGCGAGCTACCCAGATACAGGTCGCTATCCAGGAATAGAGGCCTTAGCGGTACCCTGGAGCTTCAACCTAATCTACATATTTCCAACGTTGCCTCTTTTACCTCGAGTAGTGGCCCGCATCAAGCAGGAGCAAACTTTGGCTATTCTGATTGCTCCGACGTGGCCGCAGAGGACGTGGTTTGCGGATCTAGTTGCGATGTTGTCATATCTGTCATGGAAGTTACCTTGTTGCAAGGACCTGCTAGTTCAAGGTCCTTTTCTAAATCAAAATCTCAATTCTCTGAGGCTGATTGTGTGGAGATTGAAGCCTAGTCTTAGCAAAGAGAGTTTTTTTGGAGCAAGTGATCGACAATCTCGTCCAGGTCAGGAAGCCGGTCACTAGACGCATCTACCACAAGGTGTGGAGGACCTTCTTGTCTTGGTGTGAGGAACAAGGATACCCTTGGCACAAGGTCAAGGTATCCAGGATTTTGGCCTTTCTCCAGGATGGTCTGGATAAGGGTCTTGCCGCCAGTTCCCTAAGGGGACAGATCTCGGCTTTATCGGTACTGTTGTACAAGAAGCTCACGGAGCTTCCTGATATTCAGTCCTTTGTTCAGGCTCTGGTTAGGATTAGACCGGTTTTCAGAAATCCGGCTCCTCCCTGGAGCTTAAACTTGGTGCTTAATGTCTTGCAGAGGGCTTCGTTTGAGCCTATGCATGCTCTGGACATTAAGATTCTCTCATGGAAGGTCCTGTTGTTGCCCTACTAATAAACATAATATGTTCTCTCTATTTGTAGACTTGAATCGGTTCACACAAAAACTGTCACTGCAAAAGTATTTGCAGAAAAACGTCTAAAAGACAACCCTAGATGCCCAATTTTAACAGACAGTATGGACAGATTAAATAGGCACGATGTTCCAATATTTAAACCTAATTCTTTAGCTGAACAACTTTGTGAAGGCTACATTCACACTAAGTTCAAGAATAAATCTAATTTTATACTGCAACTGACCAACAATGCACATATTGAAATTTTTAAGCAGTTAGTTAGTGAAGAACTTGAACGTATTCCTAAAAATAATAAACTTTTTAAAAATAATTTATATTCTAATGAGATGAGTGCGCTAACCACCCTTAAAAACGATAAATCTCTTGTCGTCAGACAATGTGACAAGGGCGGTGGGATCGTATTACAAAATCTGGATGATTATATACTAGAGGCCAAAAAGATACTATTAGATTTATCCGCACAATATAAGATTGTACTTAAGGGTCTAATTGATGATGCATTTAAGGAAGGTATAATCCTTAAAAATAAAAAGAATTTCTAGCCCCAAGTCAACCTAATGTGGCTTTCTATTATCACTTACCTAAGCTTCATAAAAATCCTATCTGTCCTCCTGGTCGACCGATTATAGCTGGCATTGGTAGTCTTACTGATAATGTGTCCTCTTATGTTGATCATTTGTTGCAAAAATAAGTTTTAGGACTGGAATGTTACATTCGTGATTCATCAGATTTATTAACTAAACTTGAACATCTGTCTATTACATCTGATCTTCTGTGGATCACTTGCGATGTACAAGCTTTATATTCCAACATTCCGCATAATCTGGGTCTTTTAGCAATTGCACATTCCATCTTGAACAGGATCCCTATCTTCCCACCAAACAATGTGATTTTTTTGTTATCCCTCATCTCTTTTATTTTGAGACATAACTATTTTTTTGTTTCAGGACAAATTTTACCTGCAAACAAAGGGAACCGCCATGGGTACCAGGTTCGCCCCTAGCTATGCGAATCTTTATATGGGGTCATTTGAAGAAAAATATATATATGACCCAGCTTATGGGGCGAACCTGGTACTCTATGGCCCTTATATTGATGATTTGATTTTTGTTTGGAAGAGAGACAGTCACTCAGCCAACCGTTTTGTTGATCATCTGAACCACAACGATAGGGGCTTAATTTTCACAAGTACTATAGATTCTAGGACCATAACTTTCCTTGATCTTAATCTTGCTTTTAAAGATGGAAGAGTGATTAGCACGACCCATTTTAAATTGGTAGATTGTAACAGCTACCTTGATTTTACTAGCAGTCATCACCTTCCTGGGAAACAAAACGTCCCATATGGTCAATTCAGGCGTATACGTCGGAACTACAGTACACTTTGTCAGTATATGGCTGGGTTATAACACAATATATTTAATAATTATTCTTTAAACTAAACCCCAATAAAATGCATATACAAAACCATAAAATTAATATAAATTCCTAAGTTCTTTTTATTAGTTAATATTTATAAACACATTGAAATATATTTGTAGGAAGCCAGATGTGAATCAATACTATACACATTTAATTTATTAAAGCTGGCATTGGTAGTCTTACTGATAATGTGTCCTCTTATGTTGATCATTTGTTGCAAAAATAAGTTTTAGGACTGGAATGTTACATTCGTGATTCATCAGATTTATTAACTAAACTTGAACATCTGTCTATTACATCTGATCTTCTGTGGATCACTTGCGATGTACAAGCTTTATATTCCAACATTCCGCATAATCTGGGTCTTTTAGCAATTGCACATTCCATCTTGAACAGGATCCCTATCTTCCCACCAAACAATGTGATTTTTTTGTTATCCCTCATCTCTTTTATTTTGAGACATAACTATTTTTTTGTTTCAGGACAAATTTTACCTGCAAACAAAGGGAACCGCCATGGGTACCAGGTTCGCCCCTAGCTATGCGAATCTTTATATGGGGTCATTTGAAGAAAAATATATATATGACCCAGCTTATGGGGCGAACCTGGTACTCTATGGCCCTTATATTGATGATTTGATTTTTGTTTGGAAGAGAGACAGTCACTCAGCCAACCGTTTTGTTGATCATCTGAACCACAACGATAGGGGCTTAATTTTCACAAGTACTATAGATTCTAGGACCATAACTTTCCTTGATCTTAATCTTGCTTTTAAAGATGGAAGAGTGATTAGCACGACCCATTTTAAATTGGTAGATTGTAACAGCTACCTTGATTTTACTAGCAGTCATCACCTTCCTGGGAAACAAAACGTCCCATATGGTCAATTCAGGCGTATACGTCGGAACTACAGTACACTTTGTCAGTATATGGCTGGGTTATAACACAATATATTTAATAATTATTCTTTAAACTAAACCCCAATAAAATGCATATACAAAACCATAAAATTAATATAAATTCCTAAGTTCTTTTTATTAGTTAATATTTATAAACACATTGAAATATATTTGTAGGAAGCCAGATGTGAATCAATACTATACACATTTAATTTATTAAAATATACTATGCAAAGATCATAAAAGTTTACCTTATTTATTCACAAATGAATTGTATTAAATTACCACAATGAGACCAAGATATAAGTCACTAACATTAAGACTGGTACAATTAATTTATTTAGCCACAATTTATCCAATATAATTCCAATTTAAAACATCAGAAATTGTATATATTATTTACAAAGATGAATTACTTAGCATAAAACAGACAAGCTTAACACTGTATAGGTCTATGAAACACAACGTTAAAATACAATTGTTCTTTTAAATCTGCTATTTGACTATAGTTACTAATACCTTTGATTTAAATATAAAAAATTAGAACACTCATACATCACCAGGGGATCGAAGAATATTTTCCTGTTTCCAGAATTTCCAATGTACGTCCAGTTCACCTCAGAATACAAAAGGGGAGTATTTTGCATGTGGGGAATAAAAATAGCACAATTTTCTTAGAGTAACTGTGTCCCCGCAGCAGTTATCAATTACAAGTTAGCAAGACAAAAACCAGCCAGCAGCCAAAGTTTTTGCAGCAAAAGTTCTTAGCAAAAGTCAGCTAAAGTTAGCCAAAGTTAGCCCTTTTTTCTCTCTATGCTAGGGTTTAAATCATGTGATATAACCCCACCCCTTTTTGTTATATACCATCATTGGTGAATTGGTTTGGGAGGCCCTTTGAAGCTGAACATCTCATTGGACCCCTAGAAATGCATGGTTGCTTAGGGAAACACATCTTTAACAGTCAAATCTTTTTACTGTAATTCTCGCATCGCAACACCGGGGGCAGCAGACAGACAAACAGTTCATTTTAATTGTTTCTATACAGTAAAAACATTTCTTTAAAAATGTTCATTTAAAATGCCATAATTTCTTTATATTAATAAGTTAAATGTTCAAATACACATGGGTCACACAGTATCATTTTTCCTGATTATTTTAAAACCACATGTGAATTTTCTATGAAACAATTTAAGGATTATAATATCTTCATCCTGGATTCAATTTCTTTCTTCAGCCATCCGCTCAACATCACATACATGCTTTGAGATCAGCAAATATAGGTGGTTTTCACACAATTATATCTACATTGGATTATTATCCCATACAGATTAATATTTCATATCTGTATGTTTCTTTTTTAAGTGTATAAAATACATAGGGTATTATTGGAAATGACAATTATCTGTGTACTTACTAGATACCTGAAATGAAACAAATTGTTAGAAATGTTAAACATTCATATATCTATTTGCAATATTTATCAAATGGGAATGTTATTTGTCTCTGCCTGGCCACTTTCATTGTCTAGAATTTGTGGATTCAAACACAGCATGGACACACAGCTGTGTAAGATGTGTACACAGCTCACAGGGGATCATTTAACAGGTAGTTGTTAAAAGCTACAATTCCTTGAAGATATTTGTATTTTCAAACATTCTCACAGACGGACCGGCTACTCACCTTGGGCAGGAAGCCCATATATGGGCATGTACATTTGAAGCTCCATCATGCTCATATTACTTTGAAATGGTTCACTAAATTTATTTATACAACAGTCTAACCATTTGTTCTTTCTTTCTGAAATAATTATGCAAGTAATTCATTTGATGAAGGAGAGAAGGGGGTTTTGCCCACACAGTGATCTTTTGGAGTTTTTGGGACATCCTGTCTGCATTGAGCCTTGAGATGTGTATTTAAATTATCTGGGTTTTAAGTACAATTTCTAACATCAGAATTATAAACTTATAGTAATGATAAAAACATGGCTTCATATATAAACAAATTATTTTGTCTTATTTTATATATATAAATCAATGTAAATATTTGCATAGGAAATTAGCTCATCTAGGCAAGAATCCTCGCTTGCTTTTCCCCCAGAAATAACTAATATACAATGTTACCAATGCACAAGAGAATTCTGGGTAAGCTATGCAAATTAGATATGCAAATTCTCAGTTTTTTTGCTTCAAAAATACTGTTTTAACACAGCTATTCTTTTAACAGGATTATAGCAGAAAATCAGAAATCACTCCTAGACAGTCTGTTTTGTTCTATTTGGAACTCATCAGTAGGAGATAGATTTCTGGTTGCTGCATTGATAAAACTATTTTCAAGGTTAAACTAAAATTCATTAAGAAATTATGGGGGGAGATAAAAAACTGAAATTAAAATCCTCCATGTCTCAAAATTAAATCAATGTAAATATTTGCATAGGAAATTAGCACATCTAGGCAAGAATCCCTGCTTGCTTTTCCCCAGATATAACTCATATACAATGTTACCAATGCACAAGAGAATTCTGGGTAAGCTATGCAAATTAAATATGCAAATTCTCAGTTTTTTGTTTCAAAAATACTGTTTTAACACAGCTATCCTTTTAACAGGATTATAGCAGCCAATCAGAAATCACTCCTAGACAGCCTGTTTCGTTCTTTTTGGAACTCATCAGTGTCTTCATCCATTAGGCCCGGAAGCGGCTCCATCTTCAAGACATCCGGCGCCGAGCATCCTCTTCAATCGACAGCTCTTCTAGAATGAAGGTTCCTTTTAATTCATCCTGAATTCTATCAGCCAATTGGAATTAAAGGTGAAAAATTCCTATTGGCTGATGCAATAAGCCAATAGGATTGAGCTTCAATCCTATTGGCTGATCCAATCAGCCAATAGGATTGAGCTCGCATTCTATTGGCTGTTCCAATCAGCCAATAGGATTGAAATTCAATCCGATTGGCTGATTGCATCAGCCAATAGGATTTTTCCTACCTTAATTCCGATTGGCTGATAGAATTCTATCAGCCAATCGGAATTCAAGGGACGCCATCTTGGATGACGTTATTTAAAGGAATCTTCATTCAGTGTTAGGACGTCGATGGAAGAAGATGGCTCCGCGTCGGCTGGATTGAAGATGGACCCGCTCCGCTCCGGATGGAAGAAGATAGAAGATGCCGCCTGAATGAAGCCTTCTGCCAGTCTGGATGTCCTCTTCTGCCCGGATAGGATGAAGACTTCTGCCGGTTTGGAGGTCCACTTGTGCCCGGCTGGGTGAAGATGTCTCAAGGTAGGGTGTTAGGTTAGGTTAGTAATAGGTTTTTTTATTGGGGGTTTGGGTGGGTTTTAGAGTAGGGTTGGGTGTGTGGGTGGTGGGTTTTAATGTTGGGGGGGTTGTATTTCTTTTTTTTATAGGTAAAAGAGCTGATTACTTTGGGGCAATACCCCGCAAAAAGCTCTTTTAAGGGCTATTTGTAATTTAGTATAGGGTAGGGAATGTTATTATTTTGGGGGGATTTTTCATTTTATTAGGGGGATTAGATTAGGTGTAATTAGTTTAAAATTCTTGTATTTTTTTTTATTTCTTTCATGTAATTAGCAAGAGTCCATGAGCTAGTGACGTATGGGATATACATTCCTACCAGGAGGGGCAAAGTTTCCCAAACCTTAAAATGCCTATAAATACACCCCTCACCACACCCACAATTCCGTTTTACAAACTTTGCCTCCCATGGAGGTGGTGAAGTAAGTTTGTGCTTGATTCTACGTTGATATGCGCTTCGCAGCAGGCTGAAGCCCGGTTTTCCTCTCAGAGTGCAGTGAATGTCAGAGGGATGTGAGAGATTATTGCCTATTTGAATACAATGCTCTTCCTCTAGGGGATCTATTTCATAGGTTCTCTGTTATCGGTCGTAGAGATTTCTTCTCCTACCTCCCTTTTCAAATCGATGATATACTCTTTTATACCATTACCTCTACTGATTCTCGTTTCAGTACTGGTTTTGCTATCTACTTTATGTTGATGAGTGTCCTAGGGTAAGTAAGTCTTATTTCTATTTATGACACTCAAAGCTATTGGTTTGGGCACTTTATATGTAAAGTTCTAAATATATGTCTTTAAACTTATATTTGCCATGATTCAGGATAATCAGTATTCCTTCATTCAGACTGTCAGTTTAATTTTTTGGGAAAATGCATATAAATTTCTTTTTTCTTACCTTAAATTTTCAAATGAACTTTTTTCAAAAAATTGCGGGCTGTTAGGCTCGTGGGTGCAGAAAAACATAATTTATGTAAGAACTTACCTGATAAATTCATTTCTTTCATATTAACAAGAGTCCATGAGCTAGTGACGTATGGGATATACATTCCTACCAGGAGGGGCAAAGTTTCCCAAACCTTAAAATGCCTATAAATACACCCCTCACCACACCCACAAATCAGTTTAACGAATAGCCAAGAAGTGGGGTGATAAGAAAAAAAGTGCGAAGCATATAAAAAAGGAATTGGAATAATTGTGCTTTATACAAAAAAATCATAACCACCACAAAAAAAGGGTGGGCCTCATGGACTCTTGTTAATATGAAAGAAATGAATTTATCAGGTAAGTTCTTACATAAATTATGTTTTCTTTCATGTAATTAACAAGAGTCCATGAGCTAGTGACGTATGGGATAATGACTACCCAAGATGTGGATCTTTCCACACAAGAGTCACTAGAGAGGGAGGGATAAAATAAAGACAGCCAATTCCTGCTGAAAATAATCCACACCCAAAATAAAGTTTAACAAAAAACATAAGCAGAAGATTCAAACTGAAACCGCTGCCTGAAGAACTTTTCTACCAAAAACTGCTTCAGAAGAAGAAAACACATCAAAATGGTAGAATTTAGTAAAAGTATGCAAAGAGGACCAAGTTGCTGCTTTGCAGATCTGGTCAACCGAAGCTTCATTCCTAAACGCCCAGGAAGTAGATACTGACCTAGTAGAATGAGCTGTAATTCTCTGAGGCGGAATTTTACCCGACTCAACATAGGCAAGATGAATTAAAGATTTCAACCAAGATGCCAAAGAAATGGCAGAAGCTTTCTGGCCTTTCCTAGAACCGGAAAAGATAACAAATAGACTAGAAGTCTTACGGAAAGATTTCGTAGCTTCAACATAATATTTCAAAGCTCTAACAACATCCAAAGAATGCAATGATTTCTCCTTAGAATTCTTAGGATTAGGACATAATGAAGGAACCACAATTTCTCTACTAATGTTGTTGGAATTCACAACTTTAGGTAAAAATTCAAAAGAAGTTCGCAACACCGCCTTATCCTGATGAAAAATCAGAAAAGGAGACTCACACGAAAGAGCAGATAATTCAGAAACTCTTCTAGCAGAAGAGATGGCCAAAAGGAACAAAACTTTCCAAGAAAGTAATTTAATGTCCAATGAATGCACAGGTTCAAACGGAGGAGCTTGAAGAGCTCCCAGAACCAAATTCAAACTCCAAGGAGGAGAAATTGACTTAATGACAGGTTTTATACGAACCAAAGCTTGTACAAAACAATGAATATCAGGAAGAATAGCAATCTTTCTGTGAAAAAGAACAGAAAGAGCGGAGATTTGTCCTTTCAAAGAACTTGCGGACAAACCCTTATCTAAACCATCCTGAAGAAACTGTAAAATTCTCGGTATTCTAAAAGAATGCCAAGAAAAATGATGAGAAAGACACCAAGAAATATAAGTCTTCCAGACTCTATAATATATCTCTCGAGATACAGATTTACGAGCCTGTAACATAGTATTAATCACGGAGTCAGAGAAACCTCTATGACCAAGAATCAAGCGTTCAATCTCCATACCTTTAAATTTAAGGATTTCAGATCCGAATGGAAAAAAGGACCTTGTGACAGAAGGTCTGGTCTTAACGGAAGAGTCCATGGTTGGCAAGATGCCATCCGGACAAGATCCGCATACCAAAACCTGTGAGGCCATGCCGGAGCTATTAGCAGAACAAACGAGCATTCCCTCAGAATCTTGGAGATTACTCTTGGAAGAAGAACTAGAGGCGGAAAGATATAGGCAGGATGATACTTCCAAGGAAGTGATAATGCATCCACTGCCTCCGCCTGAGGATCCCGGGATCTGGACAGATACCTGGGAAGTTTCTTGTTTAGATGAGAGGCCATCAGATCTATCTCTGGGAGCCCCCACATTTGAACAATCTGAAGAAATACCTCTGGGTGAAGAGACCATTCGCCCGGATGCAACGTTTGGCGACTGAGATAATCCGCTTCCCAATTGTCTACACCTGGGATATGAACCGCAGAGATTAGACAGGAGCTGGATTCTGCCCAAACCAAAATTCGAGATACTTCTTTCATAGCCAGAGGACTGTGAGTCCCTCCTTGATGATTGATGTATGCCACAGTTGTGACATTGTCTGTCTGAAAACAAATGAACGATTCTCTCTTCAGAAGAGGCCAAAACTGAAGAGCTCTGAAAACTGCACGGAGTTCCAATATATTGATCGGTAATCTCACCTCCTGAGATTCCCAAACTCCTTGTGCCGTCAGAGATCCCCACACAGCTCCCCAACCTGTGAGACTTGCATCTGTTGAAATTACAGTCCAGGTCGGAAGAACAAAAGAAGCCCCCTGAATTAAACGAAGGTGATCTGTCCACCACGTTAGAGAGTGCCGAACAATCGGTTTTAAAGATATTAATTGATATATCTACGTGTAATCCCTGCACCATTGGTTCAGCATACAGAGCTGAAGAGGTCGCATGTGAAAACGAGCAAAGGGGATCGCGTCCGATGCAGCAGTCATAAGACCTAGAATTTCCATGCATAAGGCTACCGAAGGGAATGATTGAGACTGAAGGTTTCGACAGGCTGTAATCAATTTTAGACGTCTCTTGTCTGTTAAAGACAGAGTCATGGACACTGAATCTATCTGGAAACCCAGAAAGGTTACCCTTGTTTGAGGAATCAAAGAACTTTTTGGTAAATTGATCCTCCAACCATGATCTTGAAGAAACAGCACAAGTCGATTCGTATGAGACTCTGCTAAATGTAAAGACTGAGCAAGTACCAAGATATCGTCCAAATAAGGAAATACCACAATACCCTGTTCTCTGATTACAGACAGAAGGGCACCGAGAATCTTTGTGAAAATTCTTGGAGCTGTAGCAAGGCCAAACGGTAGAGCCACAAATTGGTAATGCTTGTCTAGAAAAGAGAATCTCAGGAACTGATAATGATCTGGGTGAATCGGAATATGCAGATATGCATCCTGTAAATCTATTGTGGACATATAATTCCCTTGCTGAACAAAAGGCAATATAGTCCTTACAGTTACCATCTTGAACGTTGGTATCCTTACATAACGAATCAATAATTTTAGATCCAGAACTGGTCTGAAGGAATTCTCCTTCTTTGGTACAATGAAGAGATTTGAATAAAACCCCATCCCCTGTTCCGGAACTGGAACTGGCATAATTACTCCAGCCAACTCTAGATCTGAAACACAATTCAGAAATGCTTGAGCTTTCACTGGATTTACTGGGACATGGGAAAGAAAAAATCTCTTTGCAGGAGGTCTCATCTTGAAACCAATTCTGTACCCTTCTGAAACAATGTTCTGAATCCAAAGATTGTGAACAGAATTGATCCAAATTTCTTTGAAAAAACGTAACCTGCCCCCTACCAGCTGAACTGGAATGAGGGCCGTACCTTCATGTGAACTTAGAAGCAGGCTTTGCCTTTCTAGCAGGCTTGGATTTAATCCAGACTGGAGATGGTTTCCAAACTGAAACTGCTCCTGAGGACGAAGGATCAGGCTTTTGTTCTTTGTTGAAACGAAAGGAACGAAAACGATTGTTAGCCCTGTTTTTACCTTTAGACTTTTTATCCTGTGGTAAAAAAGTTCCTTTCCCACCAGTAACAGTTGAAATAATAGAATCCAACTGAGAACCAAATAATTTGTTTCCCTGGAAAGAAATGGAAAGTAGAGTTGATTTAGAAGCCATATCAGCATTCCAGGTCTTAAGCCATAAAGCTCTTCTGGCTAAGATAGCCAGAGACATAAACCTAACATCAACTCTAATAATATCAAAAATGGCATCACAGATGAAATTATTAGCATGCTGGAGAAGAATAATAATATCATGAGAATCACGATTTGTTACTTGTTGCGCTAGAGTTTCCAACCAAAAAGTTGAAGCTGCAGCAACATCAGCCAATGATATAGCAGGTCTAAGAAGATTACCTGAACATAGATAAGCTTTTCTTAGAAAAGATTCAATTTTTCTATCTAAAGGATCCTTAAACGAGGTACCATCTGACGTAGGAATGGTAGTACGTTTAGCAAGGGTAGAAATAGCCCCATCAACTTTAGGGATTTTGTCCCAAAATTCTAACCTGTCAGGCGGAACAGGATATAATTGCTTAAAACGTTTAGAAGGAGTAAATGAATTACCCAATTTATCCCATTCCTTAGAAATTACTGCAGAAATAGCATTAGGAACAGGAAAGACTTCTGGAATAACCGCAGGAGCTTTAAAAACCTTATCCAAACGTATAGAATTAGTATCAAGAGGACTAGAATCCTCTATTTCTAAAGCAATTAGTACTTCTTTAAGTAAAGAGCGAATAAATTCCATCTTAAATAAATATGAAGATTTATCAGCATCAATCTCTGAGATAGAATCCTCTGAACCAGAAGAGTCCAAAGAATCAGAATGATGGTGTTCATTTAAAAATTCATCTGTAGAGAGAGAAGATTTAAAAGACTTTTTACGTTTACTAGAAGGAGAAATAACAGACAAAGCCTTCTTTATGGATTCAGAAACAAAATCTCTTATGTTATCAGGAACATTCTGCACCTTAGATGTTGAGGGAACTGCAACAGGCAATGGTACATCACTAAAGGAAATATTATCTGCTTTAACAAGTTTGTCATGACAATTATTACAAACAACAGCTGGAGGAATAGCTACCAAAAGTTTACAGCAGATACACTTAGCTTTGGTAGATCCAGCAGGCAGTGGTTTTCCTGTAGTATCTTCTGGCTCAGATGCAACGTGAGACATCTTGCAATATGTAAGAGAAAAAACAACATATAAAGCAAAATAGATCAAATTCCTTATAAGACAGTTTCAGGAATGGGAAAAAAATGCCAAACATCAAGCTTCTAGCAACCAGAAGCAAATGAAAAATGAGACTGAAATAATGTGGAGACAAAAGCGACGCCCATATTTTTTGGCGCCAAATAAGACGCCCACATTATTTGGCGCCTAAATGCTTTTGGCGCCAAAAATGACGCCACATCCGGAACGCCGACATTTTTGGCGCAAAATAACGTCAAAAATGACGCAACTTCCGGCGACACGTATGACGCCGGAAACGGAAAAGAATTTTTGCGCCAAAAAAGTCCGCGCCAAGAATGACGCAATAAAATGAAGCATTTTCAGCCCCCGCGAGCCTAACAGCCCACAGGGAAAAAAGTCAAATTTTTGAGGTAAGAAAAAATATGATAATTTAAAGCATAATCCCAAATATGAAACTGACTGTCTGGAAATAAGGAAAGTTGAACATTCTGAGTCAAGGCAAATAAATGTTTGAATACATATATTTAGAACTTTATAAATAAAGTGCCCAACCATAGCTTAGAGTGTCACAGAAAATAAGACTTACTTACCCCAGGACACTCATCTACATGTTTGTAGAAAGCCAAACCAGTACTGAAACGAGAATCAGTAGAGGAAATGGTAAATATAAGAGTATATCGTCGATCTGAAAAGGGAGGTAAGAGATGAATCTCTACGACCGATAACAGAGAACCTTATGAAATAGATCCCGTAGAAGGAGATCACTGCATTCAATAGGCAATACTCTCTTCACATCCCTCTGACATTCACTGCACGCTGAGAGGAAAACCGGGCTCCAACTTGCTGCGGAGCGCATATCAACGTAGAATCTAGCACAAACTTACTTCACCACCTCCCTTGGAGGCAAAGTTTGTAAAAACTGATTTGTGGGTGTGGTGAGGGGTGTATTTATAGGCATTTTAAGGTTTGGGAAACTTTGCCCCTCCTGGTAGGAATGTATATCCCATACGTCACTAGCTCATGGACTCTTGTTAATTACATGAAAGAAATGCTTCTATTTATTGCGTCATTTTTGTTGCGAGACTTTTTTGTTGCAAAAAATTTCGTCATTTCCGGCGTCATAGTTGGCGGCGGAGGTTTTTCCATAATTGCGTCATTTTTGACGTATGTGTATTGCGGACGTTTTTTTGGTGCCAAAAAATATAAAAAATATGGGCGTCATTCTTGGCGCCAAAATGTGCGGGCTTTATACTTGGCGCCAAAAATATGGGCGTCATTCCTGGCGCCAGTTTTTTTCACACTATTTCAGTCTCACTATTCAGTTGCTTCTGGTTTTCTAGAAGCTTGTTTCATTTTGCATTTTTTCCCATTCCTGAAACTGCCATTTAAGGAATTTGATAATTTTGCTTTATATGTTGTTTTTTCTTTTACATATTGCAAGATGTCTCAACATGACCCTGGATCAGAATCTACTTTTGGAAAGACGCTGCCTGATGTTGGTTCTACCAAAGCTAAGTGCATTTGTTGTAAACTTTTGGTAACTGTTCCTCCGGCTGTTGTTTGTGAAACTTGTCATGATAAGCTTTCAAACGCAGATAGTATTTCCATTAGTAATAATCCATTACCTGTTGTTGTTCCTTCAACATCTAATGTTCAGGATGTTCCTGTTAATGTTAAAGAATTTGTTTCTAAATCTATTCGGAAGGCTCTGTCTGTTATTCCTCCTTCTGCTAAACGTAAGAGGTCTTTTAAAACTTCACATATTTCAGATGAATTTTTAAATGACCGCAATCATTCTGACTTATCTATTTCTGATGTGGATCTATCTGATTCAGAAGATTCTACCTCAGATATTGACACTGATACATCTTCATATTTATTTAAGATGGAGTTTATTCGTTCTTTACTTAAAGGGACAGTACACTGTAAAATTGTTTTTCCATAAATGTATTTTAAATTACTTGTTATACCAACTGCAGAGTATAAAATATCTGAGAAATTGCATTTTCTGGTTTATTTGTGTATCTGAAGTAGCTGGTTTTGTGCTTTGAAACCACAGCCTATTACAATGGGTTGAGCTTCAGGTAATATCAGATCTCATTATGTTATCACTTTTATGTACACAGACTTGCTTCCTTATCTTATATTTGGCTGGAAAACCAAAGCGCAATACAAAGAGAGAACAATGGAAAATTATCATTTTATTACTTAACTATCATGCCCCCCACTGAGGGTGTAATCTATTCTGCTAGCTGTGTTTACTTATGCTTGTCAATAGCATATACGCCAGTATCAAAACTTTCAGTATAGGTTGGGAAACCACAAGCTAAATCAGCTATTTCAAATGCTGAAATATGAGTAAAGGAGCTACTTGCAACCAATTTAATACACTCTAGCAGGTAAAAAGGATCATTGGGAATAATTTAAAGGGGAGAAAGTTTTTGGGTGAACTGTCCCTTTAAGGAAGTGTTGATTGCTTTAGATATGGAAGAGTCTAGTCCTCTTTATATTAAAACTACTAAGCATTTAAATGCAGTTTTTAAACGTTCTGTGGTTATTCCAGAGGTTTTTCCAGTTCCTGATGCTATTTCAGAAGTAATTTCTAGGGAATGGAATAGTCTGGGTACTTCTTTTACTCCTTCTCCAAGGTTTAAGAAATTGTACCCTTTGCCATCTGTCAGATTAGAGTTTTGGGATAAAATCCCCAAATTTGATGGGGCTATTTCTACTCTTGCTAAACGTACTACTATTCCTATGGCAGATAGTACTTCATTTAAAGATCCTTTAGATAGGAAGCTTGAATCCTTTCTAAGGAAGGCTTATTTATGTTCAGGTAATCTTCTTAGACGTGCTATTTCTTTGGCTGATGTTGCTGCAGCTTCAACTTTCTGGTTGGAGGCTTTAGCGCAACAAGTGTCAGATCATAATGTTTATAGCATTATTAAACTCCTTCAACATGCTAATAACTTTATGTGTGATGCCATTTTCGATATCATTAGAATTGATGTCAGGTACATGTCTTTAGCTATTTTAGCTAGAAGAGCTTTATGGCTTAAGTCTTGGAATGCAGATATGACTTCTAAGTCAACATTGCTTTCTCTTTCTTTCCAAGGTAATAAATTGTTTGGTTCTCAGTTAGACTCAATAATTTCAACTGTTACTGGGGGAAGGGAGCCTTTTTACCTCAGGATAAAAAATCTAAAGGTAAATATAGGGCTGCTAATCGTTTTTGTTCCTTTCATCAGAATAAGGAACAAAAGCCTGACCCTTCCTCTAAAGGAACAGTTTCCATTTGGAAACCTTCTCCAGTCTCTAATAAATCCAAGCCTTTTAGAAAGTCAAAACCAGCTCCCAAATCCACATGAAGGTGCGGCCCTCATTCCAGCTCAGCTGGTAGGGGGCAGGTTACGATTTTTCAAAGATGTTTGGATCAATTCGATTCAAAGTCTTTGGATTCAGAACATTGTTTCACAAGGGTACAGAATAGGTTTCAAGGTAAGACCACCTGTGAGAAGATTTTTTCTTTCACGCATTCCAGTAAACCCAGTGAAGGCTCAAGCGTTTATGAAATGTGTTTCAGATCTGGAGTCAGCTGGGGTAATTATGCCAGTTCCAGTTCTGGAACGGGGCCTGGGGTTTTATTCAAATCTGTTCATTGTTCCAAAGAAAAAGAATTCTTTCAGACCGGTTCTGGATCTAAAAATATTGAATCGTTATGTAAGGATACCAACATTCAAAATGGTGACTATAAGGACTATTCTGCCTTTTGTTCAGCAAGGGCATTATATGTCCACAATAGACTTACAGGATGCATATCTTCATATTCCAATTCATCCGGATCACTATCAGTTCCTGAGATTCTCTTTTCTAGACAAGCATTACCAGTTTGTTGCTCTTCCTTTTGGTCTAGCTACAGCCCCAAGGATCTTTTCGAAGGTTCTCAGTGCCCTTCTCTCTGTAATCAGGGAGCAGGGTATTGCGGTATTTCCTTATTTGGACGATATCTTGGTACTTGCTCAGTCTTTACATTCTGCAGAATCTCACATGAATCAACTTGTGTTGTTTCTTCAAAGACATGGTTGGAGGATCAATTTACCAAAGAGTTCCTTGATTCCTCAGACAAGGGTAACCTTTTTAGGTTTCCAAATAGATTCAGTGTCCATGACTTTGTCTCTTACAGAAAAGAGATGTCTGAAATTGGTTTCAGCTTGTAGAAACCTTCAGTCTCAATCTTTCCCTTCGGTAGCTTTATGCATGGAAATTTTAGGTCTCATGACTGCTGCATTGGACGCAATCCCTTTTGCTCGTTTTCACATGAGACCTCTCCAGCTTTGTATGCTGAATCAATGGTGCAGGGATTATACAAAGATATCACAATTATTATCCTTAAATCCCAATGTTCGTTCTTCTCTGACTGGTTGGTTGGATCACCATCGTTTAGTGCAAGGGGCCTCTTTTGTTCGTCCAACCTGGACTGTGATCTCAACAGATGCGAGTCTTTTAGGTTGGGGAGCTGTATGGGGATCTCTGACAGCGCAGGGGGTTTGGGAATCTCAGGAGGCGAGATTACCAATCAATATTTTGGAACTCCGTGCGATTTTCAGAGCTCTTCAGTTCTGGCTTCTTCTGAAGAGAGAATCGTTTATTTGTTTTCAGACAGACAATGTCACAACTGTGGCATATGTCAATCATCAAGGGGGGACTCACAGTCCTCAGGCTATGAAAGAAGTATCTCAGATTCTTGTATGGGCAGAATCCAGCTCCTGTCTAATTTCTGCGGTTCACATCCCAGGTATAGACAATTGGGAAGCGGTTTATCTCAGTCGCCAGACGTTACATCCGGGCGAATGGTCTCTTCACCCAGAGGTATTTCTTCAGATTGTACAAATCTGGGGGCTTTCAGAAATAGATCTGATGGCCTCTCATCTAAACAAGAAACTTCCCAGGTATCTGTCCAGATCCAGGGATCCTCAGGCGGAAGCGGTGGACGCGTTGTCACTTCCTTGGAATTATCAACCTGCTTATATCTTTCCGCCTCTAGTTCTTCTTCCAAGAGTGATTTCCAAAATCCTAATGGAGCGTTTGTTTGTACTGCTGGTGGCTCCAGCATGGCCGCACAGGTTTTGGTGTGCGGATCTCATTCAGATGGCAAGTTGCCAACCTTGGACACTTCCGTTAAGGCCAGACCTTCTATCTCAACGCCCATTTTTCCATCAGGATCTCAAATCATTAAATTTGAAGGTATGGAGATTGAACGCTTAATTCTTAGTCATAGAGGTTTCTCTGATTCAGTGATTAATACTATGTTACAGGCTCGTAAATCTGTGTCTAGGAAGATCTATTACCGAGTCTGGAAGACTTTTCTCTTGGCATTCTTTTAGAATTCCTAGAATTTTACAATTTCTTCAAGATGGTTTGGATAAGGGTTTATCTGTAAGTTCCTTGAAAGGACAAATCTCTGCTCTTTCGGTTCTTTTTCACAGAAAGATTGCTAATCATCCTGATATTCATTGTTTTGTACAGGCTTTGGTTCGAATCAAGCCTGTCATTAAGTCAATTTCTCCTCCTTGGAGTCTCAATTTGGTTTTGCGAGCTTTACAGGCTCCTCCTTTTGAGCCTATGCATTCTTTGGATATTAAACTACTTTCTTGGAAAGTGTTGTCCCTTTTGGCTATCTCTTCTGCTAGAAGAGTTTCTGAATTATCTGCTCTTTCTTGTGAATCTCCTTTTCTGATTTTTCATCAGGATAAGGCGGTGTTGCGGACTTCATTTAAATCTTTATCTAAAGTTGTGAATTCTAACAACATTAGTAGATAAACTGTTGTCCCTTCATTGTGTCCTAATCCTAAGAATTCTCTGGAGAGATCTTTACATTCTTTGGATGTAGTTAGAGCTTTGAAATATTATGTTGAGGCAACTAAAGATTTCAGGAAGACTTCTAGTCTATTTGTTATCTTTTCTGGTTCTAGGAAAGGTCAGAAGGCTTCTGCCATTTCTTTGGCGTCTTGGTTAAAGTCTTTGATTTATCATGCTTATGTGGAGTCGGGTAAATCCCCACCTCAAAGGATTACGGCTCATTCTACTAGATCAGTTTCTACTTCCTGGGCTTTTAGGAATGAAGCTTCTGTTGATCAGATTTGCAAAGCAGCAACTTGGTCTTCTTTGCATACTTTTACTAAATTCTACCATTTTGATGTTTTCTCTTCTTCTGAAGCAGTTTTTGGTATAAAAGTACTTCAGGCAGCCGTTTCAGTTTGATTCTTCTGCTTATAATTTCAGTTTTTTTCATTATAAGATTAAAACTTTTGATTTGGGTTGTGGATTATTTTTTCAGCGGAATTGGCTGTCTTTATTTTATCCCTCCCTCTCTAGTGACTCTTGCGTGGAAGTTCCACATCTTGGGTATCTGCTATCCCATACGTCACTAGCTCATGGACTCTTGCTAATTACATGAAAGAAAACATAATTTATGTAAGAACTTACCTGATAAATTAATTTCTTTCATATTAGCAAGAGTCCATGAGGCCCACCCTTTTTGTGGTGGTTATGATTTTTTTGTATAAAGCACAATTATTCAAATTCCTTATTTTTTTTATGCTTTCGCTCCTTTCTTATCACCCCACTTCTTGGCTATTCGTTAAACTGAATTGTGGGTGTGGTGAGGGGTGTATTTATAGGCATTTTAAGGTTTGGGAAACTTTGCCCCTCCTGGTAGGAATGTATATCCCATACGTCACTAGCTCATGGACTCTTGCTAATATGAAAGAAATGAATTTATCAGGTAAGTTCTTACATAAATTATGTTTTTCTGTAATTTAGTGGGGGTTTTTTCTACTTTAGTTAATTTTAGTTAATTGTAATTAGTTTTATTTAATTGTAGTTAATTTATGTAATTTATTTAATGATAGTGTAGTATTAGGTGTAATTGTAACTTAGGTTAGGTTTTATTTTACAGGCAATTTTGTCTTTATTTTAGCTAGGTAGTTATTAAATAGTTAATAACTATTTAATAGCTATTGTACCTAGTTAAAATAAATACAAAGTTGCCTGTAAAATAAAAATAAATCCTAAAATAGCTACAATGTAATTATTAATTATATTGTAGCTATCTTAGGGTTTATTTTATAGGTAAGTATTTATTTTTAAATAGGAATTATTTAGTTAATAATAGTAATTTTATTTAGATTAATTTAAATAATATTTAATTGGTGTTAGGGTAAGGGTTAGACTTAGGTTTAGGGGTTAATAACTTTAATATAGTGGCGGCGGTGTAGGGGGGGCAGGATAGGGGTTAATAACTTTAATGTAGGTGGCGGCGGTGTAGGGGGGACATGATAGGGGTTAATAACTTTAATGTAGGGGCGGCAGTGTAGGGGGGCAGGATAGGGGTTAATAACTTCAATGTAGGGGGCGGCGGGGTCCGGGAGAGGCGGTTTAGGGCTTAAACACTTTATTTAGTTGCGGTGGGGTCCGGGAGCAGCAGTTTAGGGGTTAATAAGTATAATGTAGGTGGCGGCGGTGTAGGGGGGGCAGATTAGGGGTGTTTAGACTCGGGGTACATGTTAGGGTGTTAGGTGTAAACACTTCCCATAGGAATCAATGGGATATCAGGCAGCAGTGAACATAAGCTCTCGCTGCTTTCCCACTCCCATTGATTCCTATGGGATCCGCCGCCTCCAGGGCGGCGGATTGAAAACCAGGTACGCTGGGCCGGAATAGTGGCGAGCGTACCTGGTTCTTCTTTGATAACTTCCAAAAGTAGTCAGATTGTGCCGAACTTGCGTTCAGAACATCTGTAGTGACGTAAGCATCGATCTGTGTCGGACTGAGTCCGGCGGATCGTATGTTACGTCACTATATTCTACTTTTGCCGGTCTGTAGGGCTTGATAACTATGGCGAATCAGCCTCGCCACAAATACGCTGCGGAATTGCAGCGTATTTGCGGTTTACGGCTTGATAAATAGAGGCCTATTACTAAATCTAAATCCAAATGACATTTTAGTCAAAAGACTATGACTAAAACTAAATCAAAATTTGCTGACAAAAACATTTTATGCAAAGTGTTATAATCATTCCTTATCTAATTACTGCTCTTTTGTCAGATTTACGAAACTTAATTTTATTAAATTTTAAGATAAATAAAGACGTAATATACCACAACAGTTAAATCTGTATTGCATGTTCAAACTTTAATACCATAAATAAAAACAGGTTAATAAACCTTTACTCCAGGAGTATATAATGAGTTTGGAAGTTCTGGAGTAGTGCTAATATCATTGCCGAAATTTTTTAGAATTTGTGAAAATCAATTGATTCTTCTTATAGAAATAAGCATAACCCACGAGTATGGGTTTAAGTTATGCTGTGTCTGTGCTAGCTGCAGAAACGCTTTGTTGTGTTGAGTTACTTGATACTTGTTTTAATTATTAACAGAGAACTGTTAAAAGTTTTTATATTGGGTCATTTTTGCAATACAGTTAAAAGTTTAGTTTTTTTTATATTTTAAAGTTGCACTTCTGTTTGTTTATGAAATTTGGTTTTATTTAATTTGAAGTTTAATAAAGACGTTATATATTACAAAGGCTAAATCTGTGTCTGTATTGCATGTGTTTAAACCTTAATACCATAAATAATAACAGGTGTTATGTTTACTCCTAGAGTATATAATCAGTTTGCAAATTATAGAGAAATGCTTAAATAATGCATTACACTTTAAACCCCTTAGATTTTAGTTGACTAAAATCTACTGGAGATTCAGTCGACTAAAACTAGACTAAAACAATTCAGATGACTAAGATACGACTAAAACTAAAATAGCATTTTAGTCAAAAGACTAAAACTAAGACTAAATTGAAATTTGCCGTCAAAATTAACACTGGTTACGAGCAATAACTCATGGAAGGAGCGCAAACAGAGGAAACAGGTATGCTAGACTGGAATCCCAAGGAACCGCCAGAGCATCTATCAGAGCGGCCTGAGGATCTCTTGACCTTGAACCGTACCTTGAAAGCTTGGCTTTCTGCTGAGACAACATCAGATCCAACTTTGGCACCCCCCATTTGAGGGTTAACCTGGAGAACACCTCCAGATGGAGAGCCCACTCCCTGGAATGAAATGTCTGTCTGCTCAGGAAATCCGCTTCTCAGTTGTCCACTCCAGGAATGTATATGACAGATAGAAAACAATTGTGAGCTTCCGCCCACTGAATAATCTGTGCCACCTTCTTCATGGCTAAGGAACTCTGAGTTCCTCCCTGATGGTTGATGTAAGCCACTGAGGTGATGTTGTCCGACTGAAACCTGATAAACCGGGCTAAGGACAATTGAGGCCAAGCCATCAGAGCATTGTAAATCGCTCTCAACTCCAAGATTTTTATGGGGAGAGCAGACACCTCCCGAGTCCATAGTCCCTGCGCCTTTAATGAGCCCCAGACTGATCCCCAGCCTAGCAGGCTGGCGTCCCTGGTCACAAACACCCAGGAAGGTTTCCGGAAGCATGCGCCCTGAGACAGATGGTCCTGAGAAAGCCACCATGGGAGAGAGTCTCTTGTGGACTGGTCTAGATCTATCCTCTGAGACAGATCCGAATGGTCTCTGTTCCATTGTCTGAGGATGCATAATTGCAGAGCTCTTAAATGGAATTGAGTAAAGGGAATGATGTCCATGGAAGCAACCATCAGACCAATTTCCTCCATACATTGAGTCACTGATGGCCGAACAGTAGACTAAAGAGAAAGGCAAAGTGAAAATTTTGGATTTTCTGACCTCCGTCAGAAAAATTTTCATAGATAGGAAATCTATTATGGTCCGTAAGAAAACCACCCTTGTAGCTGGAACAAGGAAACTCTTTTCCAGATTCACTTTTCAAACGTGGAAATGTAGAAAAGACAACAAGATCTCTGTATGAGAGTTTGCTTGTTGAAAAGATTGCGCCTGAACCAATATGTCATCCAGATATGGCACCACTGCAATTCCCCGAGACCTGATTACTGCCAAGAGAGCCCCCAGAACCTTTAAAAAAAATCTGGGAGCTGTGGCAAGGCCAAACGGAAGAGCCACAAACTGAAAGTGTTTGTCTAGAAAGGCGAATCTCAGGAATTTGTGATGATCCCTGTGGACGGAAACATGAAGAAACGCGTCCTTCAAGTCTATGGTCGACATGAACTGACCCTCTTGGACCAAAGGAAGAATGGAACGAATGGTTTCCATTTTCAAGGACGGTACCCTGAGAAACTTGTTGAAGCACTTTAGGTCTAAAATGGGTCGAAAAGTTACCTCTTTTTTGGGAACCACGAACAGATTTAAATAGAATCCTAGACCCTGTTCCCTTACTGTAACTGGAACAATCACTCCCAGGGAGGAAAGGTCCTGAACCCAGTTCAAGAATACCTCCGTTTTTTGTGGTCTGCAGATAATCTTGAGAGGTGGAATCTGCCCCTGGGAGGGAAAGTTTTGAATTCTATTTTGTAACCCTACTATGTCCACAACCCAAGGATATGTGACATCTCGTCTCTACGCTCGACAAAACAGGGAAGGTCCAAGAAGACTTCTCCTGCTTGGAAGAGGGAGAGGAACACTTTTGACCTTTGAAGCTACGAAAGAATTTTTAATACCACAGCTGCTTAACGTTATGTAAAAATTCTTTAAAATAATAAACCAATCAGGCCCCCTACACCTCAGACAGGCTGAGGTGCCTTACCGTAAAACTTATGCACAATTTGGCTGCCAGAAGTCTCTAAAATGATTGTATAGTAGATCGACACTGAAGAAACTGAAATTCAATGATACCACGCCGCTCCGCTTCGTGAATATCTGACAGCAGAGAGAAGTCACATGACCGGCAGAGAGAGGAAACTACGCAGCAAGTAAAAGGTGCGCGTTTCCCTCTGCCTACAACACTTAAAGGGACACTGAACCCAAATCTTTTCTTTCATGAGTCAGATAGAGCATGCAATTTTAAGCAACTTTCTAATTTACTCCTATTATCAATTTTTCTTCTTTCTCTTGCTTCCTTTATTTGAAAAAGAAGGCATCTAAGCTATTTTGTTTGGTTCAGACCCTGGACAGCACTTATTCATTAGTGGGTGAATTTATCCACCAATCAGCCAGGTTGTTCACAAAAATGGGCCGGCATCTTAACTTACATTCTTGCATTTCAAATAAAGATACCAAGAGAATGAAAAACATTTGATAATAGGAGTAAATTAGAAAGTTGCTTAAAGGGACAGTCAAGTCCAAAAAAACTTTCATGTTTTAAATAGGGCATGCAATTTTAAACAACTTCCCAATTTACTTTTATCACCAATTTTGCTTTGTACTCTTGGTATTGTTAGTTGAAATCTAAAACTAGGAGGTTCATATGCTAATTTCTTAGACCTTGAAGACTGCCTCTAATCTGAATACATTTTGACCACTAGAGGGCATTAGTTCACATGTTTCATATAGATAACATTGAGCTCATGCACGTAAAGTCACCTAGGACTGAGCACTGATTGGCTAAACTGCATGTCTGTCAAAAGAACTGAAATAAGGGGGCAGTCAGCAGAAGCTTAGATACAAGATAATTACAGAGGTAAAACATGTATTATTATAACTGTGTTGGTTATGCAAAACTGGGGAATGGGTAATAAAGGGATTATCTTTTTTTTTAAACAACAAAAATTCTGGTGTTGACTGTCCCTTTAAAATTGCATGCTCTATCTGAATCACAAAAGAAAAATTTGGGTTCAGTGTCCACTTAATTTACCCAAACTCTCAAGCAGTCTGTCAGTTAGGCTGCTATAGCTAAGCAAGCAAAGAAAACCAACTTGCCAAATTTTAAGTTTATACATAAATCCCTGTATAAAACATAAGCCACACACATACTAAACAAGTATTTCAACAAAATTTGCCCAAAGAGGAAAAACGTCCCAATAAACGGAAGATTAACCCCTAGTCTCAACATACATAATATGCCTGCCCACTGCCAAAGAAAATACTGTATAAAGGAATTTAAAAATGTCCCCATCTACTGCATATGACATATTCTTCTGAAGTGCAAGTCTCCAAGACATAGAAGACAAAAGCATTTACCTTTAGTCTAGCTGTCCAGCAGAAAGACAGCTCACAAGGCGTGAAAGGACACATACTTCCTACAGAGAACTCGCAATCCGGCTACAGCATCCACTGCAGGAACTGCCATTCGGGAAGTACTCAGCACTGCTGAGGTATCAGAGGCCGTCCGGGAGGTACACAGCACCACTAAGGTATCTGGGGCTCACAGGGTCAAACAGCAAAAGGAACCAAATATTCCACCCCCAGAGGATAACCAGAAGCTCATGAATTAGAAGTTAAAATCAATATTATTTATTCACAACGCGTTTCTCAGTACTTGACCATTTCATCAGGTGATAATATAAAACGTGAGCTTAAATACCTGACAATTTTAAGCTCACGTTTTATATTTGTCAGTTATCACTGATGAAACCGTCACGGCGGTTCCTGCAGTCGATGCTGTAGCCAGATTGCCAGTTAGCTGGACGACTCTGATAGTTCAGCCTGCTTCATTTGCTATTGGAGCGCCCTCTTTTATCTCATCTTCATAGATTACTCTGCCCACCTGTTGTGGGAAAAATGTTGGTCCATTTGAAAAGGAGCAGCTCTTGATGAACTTTACACTTCAGTGAATTTTATCACATCATTGGATTGGAACTTATGTATCACGATATATTTTGGTATTCATTTTGGGTTTAAATAATTTTATCAGTATATATATATATATATATATATATATATATATATATATATATATATATATATATATATACATATATATACATCCAAACATTTCCAAATTGGCAACAGCACTGTTTAAAATATATATAATTTTATTTAAGCAACACTTAATCACTTTGAAAGAATACAAGCCTATACACTTGAAAGTGATTTCTTACTAAGGTGCTGGACTTACCTTATTTGTTTGATCTATATATATATATATATATATATATATATATATATATATATATATATATATATATATCTGGAATAAAAGAGGGAAGAGGGATGATGCAATAAAATGAAGCATTTTCTAAGCAAAGTAGCAGAATTCCAATTGTAGTGGAATTCTGCTACTTTGCTTAGAAAAAAGAACTGTGCTGACATCCCTTTGAAGTGGTTAATCTTCTGCTGAAAGGGTGTATACACGATTTGAGGAAAGAGTAGGAGGCTGAAAGTAGAAAGGGGTCTGGAGTGCCTTTTCCCAAGTGGACAATCGTTTTACCGTGTCTTATCTATACCTCATAATGTTGAGGTTATAACATGTGAGTGTTCATTTGTCACTGCATCACACTATATATAAGAAATATCTTGACATACTACACCAGGAGGTCTTTTTTTGCTGTGCGCCCTTACCTCTTCTGTTCCAGATTTTTTCCAGGAAGCTCTCCTGTCCACAGGGGGATTTCATTTTTTTGGGAGTAGGCTGCAGGTAGAAGAAAAGAACCCTCTCTCCCCTTCAGATAGCAACGATTTGGTGTCTTTGGAAAATTACAGGGAGACCTACAAACATAGGACATTACTGGTATTTTCTCTTGATTGGGGACTATATACATTTATAGCACTGTATTTCTCTGTTTTATATATATATATATATATATATATATATATATATATATATATATATATATATAAGCGTGTGTGTGCTGGCACTCAATGTTATGATACTTTGATCAATTGATATTGGTGCAACCAGTTTATTTGAGATTCGTCTACTCCCTACAGAGACCTGTAGAAAAAGAAAGAACAGAGTAACCAACTCTGGCTTTCTGTACCATGGGCAGCAATGTGTTAGGAAACAAAGCAAGGACTACCTCACAACTTCCTAACTGCTTAAAAGCCACCACTACTCTACTGAAGAGATTGACGTGGACTCAGCTAAATCCAAATCCTTGGTTGCAGGGAAAAGTACCCAAAAAAATGAATTCATTTCTTCAGACACCAAACTTCACCTCTTCCATTCACAGAGGCAAAGATAATGACTGGGGATTATGGGTAAGGGGGTGACATTGAACAGCTTTGCTGTGGTGCTCTTTTCCTCCTCCTGCTGGCCAGGAGTGATATTCCCACTAGTAATTAAATGACGTTGTGGACTCTCTATATCTTAGGAAAGAAATATACAATTTCAATCTCAAAGTTCAGATCTTTCTATACACATCCTTACACTTTACAAATTACTTCAGCAAACATGTAAATAAATGAAGTGCACAAAAGAGAAATAAAATAAACATAAGTGACACTATGACATTCTCACAGGGATATTTTGAGAGGAAGTCAACCCTCTCCTGATGTTCTCAGTAACAGCTCAAAACATGCAAAAATCACAAACTGCTGCAAATCTGTACTCTGCTTGTAGATTAATCCTGTCTCTAGGTCTAAATCTATCACAGAAGCTGTAACGGCTCTTATCGTGCTGCTGGAGGTTTCAGATCTTGTGTGCTTAATCAGCAGAAATAACCCACCAGGGTCCCAGTTCTTTTGTGCCAAAGCAGTACAAATAATAACACAAGCGCTCATCTGGCTTAATAGTGGGATTACATATAAACGATACCACAGTTGCACATCATCATCAAGTCTCAATATGGTTAATACCAGCATTAATACCTTTCCGGTCTTTGTATTAGGAGCTTTATTTGAGGCTGTAGGGCTGGGCTTGGCGACTTACTGCATCAGCACAGAATGGTTCACAGGGGGGTGTCTTTTTTTATCTGACCGAGATACAAGGTGTGTTGTAGTATTCTCCACAGTCCGGTCATTAGCTCCATCACACCACAATGAGGTCTTCTCTTGGGCAGACTCTAGATCCTTCAAATGCAGTGATTCTTGTCTCAGCAAGACAGGCGGGGGCCCAAGTAGATGCCTCTTCACCTTTGCGGCTATATCACTGGCGGAGCCATCTCTGGCAACCAGATCCCCCACTCTCTCACACCGACCATCATCCACTGTTAGGTATTTGTCAGCCAGTTGAGAATTGTTAGAGGAAGTGCTTGCCAACCTTGCAGTCTCCCTTGTGGTGTGCAAGGGCCTTGGAGTAGATGTTTGTGGGATATTTAGTAGGTCACACAATCTCTGCTCAAGTTGTACAAAATGATCTTCTAGGAGTCGTAAGATTTCTGACTCCCACCTGTCCAGGGCTTCCACCCTGTGAGTGTTGAATCTCGGATTTCTGGGCAAGGACTGCGCACACATGGCACAGCGAAGTGAGGCTTCTGTTATAGGGGAAGGTCTCAGAATGAATAGTCCGGTACTGAAGGCAATAAATCCGTGACACAGTCCAAAACCCTATATCTCAGACTAGGTCGCCAATATGCAAACACTCTCCACTATTTTAGGCAGGTTATTACCAAATCTGGGTTGCAAAATTACTAAATTGTGGAGATAACTTGAGGAGCAGAAGCTCAGTGCGACTATTAAGATGGCCTTCACCTGGAAGTCCCTGAGGAATTTTGTCTTTTGACAGACGTTTGGACACCATTGTGTATTTAGCTTAGTTGTATTGTAAAAGAAAATAGTTGATAGCACGTTGTATGGCTATAGAGGCTTATAAGGCACTGTGTGGATATGGTCGACTCTTGTGTTCTTGATCTCTCCTGGGTTTTGTAGTGGAGAAGCGGCTATGTCCCTCTAGATTTTAAGTAGGTTAGAGAAGCCTTTAATGATGTGGTAATTACTCAATCTTTGTTGTAAAGTGAGAGAGAGAGAGAAAGAGAGAGAGAGCGACACAATCACACACAGAGGGTTAGAAAAAAGAGAGAGAGACACACAATCACACAGAGGGTTAGAGAGAGAGAGAGAGAGAGAGAGAGAGACAATCACACACAGAGGGTTAGAGAGAGAGAAAGATAGAGAGACACAATCACACACAGAGGGTTAGAGAAAGAAAGAGAGACACAATCACACACACAGAGGGTTAGAGAAACCCATAAGGGATGAGAGAGTCAGAGGGGGAGGAAGAGAGACAGAGAGAGAAAGAGACCATGGGGGAGAACGACACATAAGGAGAGAGATGGATAGATAGAGAGAGAGAGAGACACACACACACACGGGGGGGGGGGGGGGGGAGGGACCACTGCATTTTTAAGTAATAAAACAGCAGAGCTACAGAGAGTGAAGTACAGAGGCAAGCTGCTAAGGTGTAAAGTTTGAGTAAACAAAATACTAAAACGATTCTTAAACTGCTGTAAAACAGTAAAAAAACAAAAAACACTAAACCATATTCATTAAATTATCATTTTAACTAACAGAATCCCTTTCAACAAAATCTTAGGTTGCAGAACTTACTTCAATAAGATGTGGCTAAAACACTGCTCACTGCATCTCTTCCTGGCTGCTCTGTAAGGAAGTGACAGTGGCACATTCCACTGCACTTGGAGGGGTAGTACAGACATCTCTTTTTCACTTAAGCAAAGCTGGCAGCTTCACAGGACAGCAACAAAATAAATTAAAGTTGTTTTTTTCCGTTTTTGTTTTATATGATTTAACATAGAGCCCCACCCTAAATTCCACTTACTAATGCCTCTCACTGGATTGGGTCAGCCCAAATAGGACTACCTCAAATAAGCAGTTATGTGCCATGCAATGATCTTAACCACTTTCATCCAGTAGGTGGCGCAGCATGTTGTGTAATGGTGGGCAGACCTGCTTGTGCCTCTCCATTGCACAACATGTAGCTGTGAAAAAAAAATACTGGGGGAAAAAAAATTGCAATTTTTTTTTTTTTAAAAGCCAATTAAAAAAAAATATATTTTTGCCCATATGAGAGGTGAAGCTCTGCCTCACCTGCCTCTAGTGACTGCACATCACTGCTCACCTGTACCATTTAAAATAAAAAACTTCTTGATTGAAATAAAACTAGCACCTCACTTTACCTCTTCCTAGTATAGCACAGGCAAAGAGAATGACTGAGGGTGGAGGGGCTATATATACAGCTCTGCTGTGGTGCTCTTTGCCACTTCCTGTTAGCAGGAGGTTAATAACCCACAAGTAAGGATGAAATCCGTGGACTTGTCATATCTTTGTAAAAGAAAAGAGAGGAAGAATACCCAATTCAGGGGAAACAGAGGAGGAAGAGGGCAATCAAAGAAAGAGGAGACAATAATACAGGGAATCTTTAATTTATCTTCTAAAATCATAAGTGAGAAAGAAAAATCTATTTTATCTAGAGGGCTTAAATTTATTCCTACACAAAGGGTTAATTCTTTTCAACTGTTCATTGATTCTCAGAAATTTGTGAGAAATCTTAATGTGAAACGTTTTTTTGCCAAACAGCCATCTTTACAATATACCCCCACTCAAACATTCGAAAATCCTAGAAATAAGTTTAAAAATCTGTCAAGATTCTATCCAAGTCATATCAAAGGCCATAATATAGAGGTATTCGGGTATATCTTATTTAGGGTTTCAAGGTGTCCAATATATAACTGGGAGGGGGGGGGGTGGCGGCGCAGTAACGGGTGACGCCACCTCCCTGAAATGACTTTTTGCAGGTTGGGATGTCTGATATAACATGAATCCAAACAAAATGTGCTGTATAAATAAATATATATATTTAGTGGAGCTTGTTCCTAGCCAGAGAATTGACGCAGTCTGGCTTCCACAGAATAGGAACTAGTCACTGCCGCCTGGGTCCCCTCCCACAAGCACAAATGATTTGCCTGATGGCAGTGAGAACATCACACACTGCTGTATACTACGGTCTCAGGGACTGCAAGCTAAATGGTGGTTAAAGTGATAATCATATGAGTTGAAGAGAACAATTTGAGCTAAGGCAGTTAGGTAAGATACAAAAGAAAAATAAGTATATAACTGAGGAATAGCAGCAGCTCAGAGGAAGATGATTAGTTGTTTTTATTGAGTCCTTTTATTCATGTTGTGTTGGAAAAGTATGGCTAGGTGTTCACTCACAATACTTAGATCATAAAACAGTTTAAAAAAGTATCCTTAGAACACTAGTGTTTAGTGTTTAGTGTTTATTAACTGTGCATTCATGAAATGTGTATGTTTACCTTCAGGCAGCTACTGTAAATATAAAATAAATAAATAAATTATCTTTTAAGTTATACTGAATTGAGAGAAAAAAAGTTATTTTTACTATCAGTTATTTTTAGACTAATACCTTACTATAACACAGTATAAGCATTTTAGGCAATTCTGCATTCAAACCTGCTGCATCAAAAAATTGAATTTATTATGTATGTGTGTGTATAGATAGATGATAGATAGTGTGTGTTTGTTATTGTGTATATGTATATATATATATATATATATATATATATATATAAATATATATATATGTATACATATGTGTGTGTGTATATATATTGTGTATATCTATATATATAAATATATATATATATGTGTATACATATGTGTGTGTGTGTGTATGTATGTGTATATATATATATATATATATATATATACCAACTATATGCTTCAGAGTAAGGGAGGTGATGAGGAGCTTGATGATTGCTCTGCATTAAAGGGCTGTAATATGTTAGAGCAATTTTATATTGCCCTATTGCTTGCACATAACCATGTGTCTAAACACTGCAAAGTGTATATATAAATATATAAAAACAAAAATGTATCAAAATCACTTTTTTTTTGGGGGGGGGGGGCTTCATGGATTCTTGCACCAGGACTCTGAGGTTTCTAGTTACGCCTCTGGAGGTATTCAATAGGTTACTAATGAGGGACATAGATAATTTATCCAATAAAGCAAACAAAAAGTATTATAATCTGACCAAACAAGAAATGGATATTCTAACAACTCTGAATAAGAAAGATGACATAGTCATCAAGGAGGCAGATAAAGGGGGTGGAGTGGAAATATTAGATAGAGAGCACTACATGGAAGAGGCTAATAGTATCTTGGTAGATTCTAATACTTATATCATCTTAAATAAAAATCCCAAAAAATAATATACTTCCTCACTCCACAAATTACTCCTAGAAGCACATAATCAGAATATTATAACAAAATATGAATTTGATTTTTTATTTAAAAGAGATTAAAAAAGGACTTCCGGTAGGCGGGCTTAACAGGCAGACGCATCTATGCTGAGCTCCGTGTCTGGGAGCGAAAATAGACTCAGGAACCCTAATTTTTATGCCTAGCCCCACACGCAAAGTTATTGTCGGGCTGTACAAGACTGCGCCGACCAACTTTCAAGAGTGTGCAGATCGCAACAACAGATCCAGCGACCGGGAGCCTAAAAAAATAAAAGTGCCGCACCGAAGACTCGCGCCATCTTGGCTCACACGCCAACTACACGCAGAACAGAATATCGGCTTGTTGGGTCATATCCCCTCACATTACCGACCAGGTACTAGCAACAGCTTTTGGCGGAGGTGTACCGGAGGAGTGCCGTTACGTCGGGGGGTGAGGTGACTTGGCACAATAAAGGCTCTGACACCGGGAACGGTGAAAGGAGAAATCAGACAATCCACAGCGTATCAGAACCAGCGCTAACTGTTTCCGGGGCCAAGCAGATTCAGAATAGAGGACTGACTAGATTTATGGAGAAAGCCGGCTGGAGGAATTAAACTACCGATCTCCACCATAACATCAGGGGAGGTAGCGACACCCACGTGGCAGAGGCCTAACCGAACGGCATTATCCAGGTGAGCCACGCTGTCCTCTTTTACCTTTAATGCAAATAGGCCAGGCTGCCAAGATAAGATAGGAATATCCCACCTACTGAAGCTTAGGCAGTGTGGATTGCTCATACAGACACAGACCTCGGCCCCACAGACTTTGAAACTGTCAGAACCATGCAGCTCTCTGCTGTCTGAGTAAAGTTCTGCTTAAATTGAGGCCTATCACTCTCAGCCATTATAATGCTCTGCACTACACTTACAGCTATATGAATGGCAGGAACCCTTGGGACTCAACATGGAAATTATAAATTATAACTTATTATAATCAGCACCTCAGGCAAACCACCTTATTTTTACAAAAAGATTTGGAATCTATTATTCTGATTAGAACTGTAAACTAACACGGGCTTAAACCTGGCTGGTGACTCTATCCATTGAACTCTCTGCTCATTTGGCACGTTACTATACTAGTGCCTGATTGGAATAATAACATCACAGAAACGTGCACAAAAAACAGTCACATGTGCAACAGCTCCCAGAACTTCAATGAAAGTAGATCAATATTTTCACAAAGTCTCATCCAAGCCAACTGCAGACATGTCACTCAGGGCAAAGAATGCTGAAAATAAAAAACAACACAAATTCGCAGCAGAAATTCACACAGAAGAACCAGCGATAATAAACCAAGAGACACCATCTAGATTAGACCATAATGCCTTGTTACAGGAACTGAAATCCTTCTTCCTCCTTAAAATGGACTCATTACAGACGGGAGTAGACACTCTTACATGTGAAGTGCGCCAATTCGCTGCTAGAATAAATGCGGCTGAAACTCGCATCTCAGACGTGGAGGACAGACAACTTGCAGCTGACACAACTATTAAACAACTAGTGAAGAAAACGCAAACTCTCCAAGACCGAGTAGATGATCTAGAGAATAGGAGTCGGCGCAACAACCTCCGCATAGTAGGAGTCCCAGAGTCCATCAAGGGTAAGGACCTACTAGAATTTGTGGCGCTGACCTTTCCTAAGCTTCTGGGATTACACCCTGACATCTTACCAATAGATGTGGAGAGGGCACACAGGATAGGCCCAGAGAGAGGTCTGGAACAGGCACAGAACAGGCCAAGGCAGGTCATATTCAAATGCCTAAATTTTCAAGAGAAGCTTAAAATCTTAAGAGCCTACCGAGCCCGTAAAGAGACACTTTTTGAAAACGCAAAACTCCTCCTCTTTCAGGATTACTCAATAGAGGTGACCAAACAAAGAAAAGAATTCGCACCATTGTGTTCCATGCTACACGAACAAGGAAGGCAGGTAGCCTTGCTGTTTCCAGCGAAACTTAGGCTACAAACACCATACGGAACTACATTTTTTCACTCACCACAAGCCTTGAAAAGCTTCCTAGCTACAGAACAACATCGGCCAGATTGATGATGCTGGTACAGCCTCTCCAGACTTTCTCTGTTCTGAGGATGGATGTCCTCTTGGATAACCCCATTGGGACTTTGAATGTCTAAGCAAAACTCTGTGTTCCACTATAATGGACAAAATGATGGCCTAAGAGCCGTGAAGGTGGACTGGTACGGAGGGGGGTTGCTCCAACCCCCCAGGGTAATGTTGTACCACTTTACTGTGTTTTATGTTTACTGGTTATTGTTGTTTTTATGTTTAAATAATTATAAAGGTTTTAAAAAATGTTCTTTTCTAACAGTTCTGCTATACATTACAAAAGATGTGAAGATAAAAATGAAACATATAGATAGGTTGAGACTGTTTCAACTGTTGATGTTTAGGTTAAAAAGAATTGAATTATACTTCTTAATGGTGTTTATCTTTATGCTCATACTACACCATACACACATAGGCAGACTTGGTGGGGGGAGGATGATAATAAGCCACAACACAACTCAAATAACCAAAGGATATAACAAGCGACATCACGTAGAACGGAGAGAGAAATTGCAACATTCGATAGTAAGGAGAAATCCTCTTCTCCAAAGTTCAGGGATCCACAAGTACACTTGTATTGCTTACCAGCGACAGCTTAGGGCAAATATACCATCGCATGCACCTTGTACAAAAGACATTGTTGAACTACCATCAAGCCCAAGTGTTGGGGAGGGAGAGGGAATGTATAGACATAGACACAAGCACAAATCAGAATTTGGAAGAGATCTAGAGACCGTACACAATAGACCAAATAATCCCCCAAAGTTAGGACTAGACATAAATAACCATCTACAGGAAAGTAAGGAAAATGATGCATTAGTAGGCAGGGGGAGGAAAGACAGGTTGGATCTGAGATAATACTATACTGTAAAATATGCTGCATTGTGTTTGGATTGTTATATTGCCTTGTGCTTTCTCCCACATCATGGTTTTTTAAATGCTATTTGTGTGCTGTTTTTGCCCCTTTGTCTCCCTACCACCTCACTTCTCTTTCCCCCCCTTTTTTTTTTTTTTTTTCTCTTCATACTAAATAGCTCTAATTTACAAAGATGTCACTTAGAATTACAACTTGGAATGTAGGGGGGCTCAACACACCTATCAAACGTAAAGCAATACTTAATCATCTTAAAAAACTAGGTACTGGCATTGCAATGCTACAGGAGACACACCTCACCGACATAGAACACCAAAAGTTAGGGGGTTGGGAGTACTGTTTGGGAAAAAACTGACAGTCAATATACAAAATACATATCTAGACCATAACTCCAGATACATGATAGTGGAAGCGACAGTGGACTCAGTAGACTATGTTTTCTGCAACATATATGCACCTAACCATAGAGATCCCAAATTTTGGGAGGACCTGATAAAACACTTAGCACCTCACTGGGGATCCAGATTGATAATTGGAGGGGACTTTAATATCTCCCCGACTCATACACTCGATAGACAATGGCTAGAGCCTTTAGAAATTAGAGACCCCAAAACAAACTATAAGGCGAAATACGAAACGAAAATATTCAAAATGTTCGATACAGATATCGGCACCAGTGATATCTGGAGACTACGCAACCCAGAAGGCAAGGAATTTACATGCTTATCAAAAGCCAAGCACACACTATCTAGGATAGACATTTTTCTAATAGACAACAAACTAATCGACCGTGTACTGGACTGCAAAATTCACAACATATTGATATCAGACCACACACCAGTAACACTGACGTTGAGAACTAGTGGACAATACACCAACAGAAACACACTCCGCTTCCCCACCTACTTGGTGAAATCGGAATCCTTCATCAAGTTCCTGCAGCATTCATGGACAGACTATGCAACAGACAACGCTATCCACACAGACAATATTACACTTTTCTGGGAAGCAGCTAAAACAGTATTGGCAGGTAACATTATCTCATATGCAGCGAAGGTGAAACATAAGACACAACTCAGACATAGAATCCTACAGAAGCAGCTGGCACAGGCCTATCACCTTTATCTTCAGACTAATTCAAAAACTACATACGAGAGTTACATATCAGCAAAAGCCGAGCTAGATACATTCACAAAACAACAGGCTGCATCAGGTTTATTAAAAACGGCGGGCAAACTTTATAGATTTGGAAACCGAGCGGGAAAGTTGCTCGCCACACTAACTAAGGCACCAACGGCAAAGGTTGGTGTTGCTGCCCTGCGCTGGAAAGGCAGGTCATACACCACCTCGCAGGACATAGTGAGATGTTTTGAACAATACTATGAGCACCTGTACACGAAACAGGCTCCAGCACCTAGAGAATTGATGACTCAATTCTGGGATTCGATCAAACTTCCGAAGATTTCCTCAGACCAATTAGATAGTCTGAACGCCCCTATCACACATGAGGATCTATCCAACACTCTAAAAAGCTTGCCCTTGGGCAAGACGCCTGGCCCTGATGGCCTACCATCAGAATTTTATAGGGCTCTTCAGCCGCAACTGACTGCCACCCTCACTAAATTGTTCAATTCCCTTTTACAAATAGATTTACATCCCTCTAGAGAATTTATGACGGCAAACATTACACTCATACCCAAACCAGGCAAGGATCACTCCTTGCCTGAATCTTATAGGCCCATTTCTCTCTTGAATGTGGACTATAAGCTGTTCACAAAATTACTAGCAAATAGGCTCAAGACAATACTGCCAGATCTGATCCACCCAGACCAGACTGGCTTTATATTTAAACGAACGTCAGTGGTAAACCTCCGCAGAGTATTACAGGTGGTGGACCACTATTGGAGACAGGGGAAGGGAGATCAGACAAAAGCCGCCCCGGAGGCCTTCCTGCTGTCCTTGGATGCAGAGAAGGCCTTCGACAGGGTGGAGTGGCCCCATCTGATGGAATCGCTGCATATATTTGGATTCGAAGGCCACTTTTTAGGTATACTGGGCAAAATCTATAACTCACCAGTGGCAAGGGTCCTATCCAATGGCCTATTTTCAGGGGACTTCCTCCTCCAAAGGGGCACCAGACAGGATGTCCCCTCTCCCCACTATTGTTCAACCTAGCCCTGGAGCCTCTGGCCTTAAAACTCAGAGGAGTGTTCCCGGGCATTACCATCAGGGGTGTCCCTCTCCATCTGGCACTATATGCGGACGACATGTTGTTGTTTGTAGATTCCCCAAGAACACATATCCCGATCATACTCCAGACGATAGAAGAGTTTGGCTCCTTATCGGGGTACAAAATAAATACCGACAAGTCAGAGGTCCTGTGGCTCAGGAAACATCAGCACTCCACTCATGACTTCCCGTTTTTGGAAACAACGGAAAGTCTTCTTTATCTAGGCATACACCTGCATAGAGACCCGGAAAAAATCTATAAATTAAATCTATCCAACAAATGTGTGCAACTATCTTCCCAACTGTCAAACTGGCTTGACCTCCCCTTGGGACTATCGGGTAGAGTTCACTTGATTAAGATGACGATACTACCCAAAATATTATACCCAATGCATATGCTACCATTTCTCTTGACTAATGCGGATACGCGCCTCTTATGTAGGGCAATATCACGATTTATCTGGAAAAAAGGGAAACCGCGAATAGCGATGGAAAAATTACAACTTCCTTATTCCGCGGGGGGACTAGCCCTTCCAAATTTAAAGCTATATAACTGGGCAGCATTGGCCAGGATGGTAATAGACTGGCAGTTAGATACAGCCCATTTTGGGGATGATAAACTTGAGAGAGCGATAGTAGCCCCCATCTCACTGGCATATCTGCCCTATGGGAATGGAAGAACCCTCCCCATTGAAATCCTCACTAATGTGACTTACAGAGACCCGTTAAGGGCCTGGTACAAAATTCATAAATATTTAAAGACTGACTCCCCCTCGCCCAGGTTTATCCCGATATTGGGTAACCCGGACTTTCCGGCTGGCATGGATCAGGAACCCTTCCGAATATGGGAGGGAATGGGACTAAAAGTACTGGGAGACACACTAGATCCACTGTTACATACAGTTAGATCTTTCCAGGATCTCAAGACCAGATTCCACATCCCAAATAGACATTTTTATGCCTATTTGCAGCTGAGACACTATGTGGGCTCACTGCAGTCTTCCAATGAAAGATTTTGGGAGGCTTCGCCTTTTGCAATAGCACAAACTCTGTTCCGGGCGGGATCATTCTCGCTTTCCCATATTTACAAATGCCTGATACAGCAAAACGAATCTATGATCCTAACAAAATTATTGTCAAGACATGTATCCGCCTTTATGGTGGAGCCCACGGTACAAGATGTTAAAGAAAGCCTGGAAAAAAACAGACAGGCAACATTAGCGGTGTCACAAAGGGAAACACAAGTTAGAGTTTTACATATGGACTACATCACACCACATAGACTATCTAAGTGGGACAAAGAAGTCCCAGATCACTGTATTAAATGCAGACTACCAGCCCCGTCGTTACATCATTACTTTTACACTTGCCCGAAGGTCAGGAAGTTCTGGGGGCAATGTCAATACTGGTTGAAACTTACACTTAAAACAGAAATTGACCTCACTGAGACAGAAATTTTCCTGTTCAAATGGGATGACAGACATAAAAAACTACATAAATTCCTCACTTTATACACAATTCTTGCCAGACAGTGCATTCTTAAGAGATGGATTGTTCGACAAGCACCGACAATGGCACAATTAAAACATTTACTACTCAAGCAACTTTTTGTGGAACAATACGACGCTAGACTTGACACAAAAACCAGACTGGGCCCCTTTCTTAAAAAATGGAAAATATACATCGATACACTAGATTCATCTACACAGAATCAGATATTTAAACAATTTGCACACCTAGAAACCATGCTGCAGACTGACATGGGGGAGGAGAGACGCTCCATAGTGGGGTTAGAACAAGATGGAGACTTCTCAGAAGTAATGCTGTTTTGAGCTTACAATAACAATATACCAACAAAACAAAGGTCCATTTACATAATTTTTTTTTTTCTTTCCCTGCCCCCCTCCGCGCTGAGTTTGTAA
Source organism: Bombina bombina (assembly GCF_027579735.1). NCBI lineage: Eukaryota > Metazoa > Chordata > Amphibia > Anura > Bombinatoridae > Bombina > Bombina bombina. The sequence continues at coordinate 957,866,449 of NC_069499.1, forward strand.
CCAAGAACAGAAACACCATAGAAACCATTGTTAAAGGTCTAGGATTACAATGTAAATAGTTATTAAAAATTGTTTGTTTATGATTGCTTTAAATTTTGAAAAATTTATGAAGGAATGAAGCATATATCCAACAACACATACTAGAGAGAAGGACTTTACTCTCAAAACATGCTACCCCAAACAATGTTATTTTAGCCTGAAACATGATATAAATAGTGTCAAGCCAAATGCACTGTATTTTGTAACAGGAAATGCATAAGATTATTGTAAGAGAATTAAAAAAAAAAAAAAAGATTAAAAAACCCCTATCTTCTATTTCCTACCTAAATTACATAAGCATGCAACAAGACCTCCTGGTAGGCCTATCATCAGTGGTATCGACTCTTTAACTTCAAATGTATCCGCTTTCCTACAACCCTATGCACAAAAAGCAAAATCTCATTTAAAGGACACAAAACACGTTTTACAAATTGTGCAAAATGTAACATGGCAAGAAGAGTTTTTATGGGTCACTATGGATGTGACCTCTTTATATTCCATAATTGATCACAAAAAAGGGATAGAAGCAGTTAGATGGAAATTATCTGAAGATAAAGATTTACAACCAAAATTATTAGATTTATTAATTAGAGCAATAGAATTTATTCTATATCATATTTTTTTCTGGTTTAATGACTATTATTACCTGCAAATCTGTGGTACTGCCATGGGCACCAGGTTTGCACCAAGTTATGCCAATATATATATATGCATTTCTTTGAAACAAATTATGTATGGCAAAATGTGGAATTTGGTGCAGACCTGGTGTCCTGGCATAGGTATATAGATGATATTATCTGTATATGGAAGGGGGGAGAAATAAAATTAACTCATTTTGTAAATGCTCTTAATGATAACAGTCAATATGTGAGACTAACCCCTGAATATAATAAACAAGAAATACATTTTCTAGATTTAACCTTATATATTAATGTAAGTATGGTACACAGCAAAACATTCTTTAAGAAGTGTGACACAAATACATACATAAAACAAGATAGATGTCATCACTCCAATTGGCTAAAATCAGTACCAAAAAGTAAATTCTTAAGAATTCGCATAAACTGCAGTAAGATAGAAGATTATGACCAACAATCTGAAATTCTTAAGGAAAGATTTATACAAAAGGGATACGATAACAAAACCCTAGAATATGAAAGAAATGAGGTTAAAAACAAAAAAAGATCAGTTCTAATAGAAAATAACAAAAATGAAAGTTCGATTAATAACAACTTACCTAAATTTGTGACCACATTTAATGTTGTTAGAAAGAGAAGTGCAACCTGCAATGTAAAAATAAATAAAGTCTTTGTCGGAAGTCAAATCCTACCCAGGACTTATATATACAATCCCTCTCCCCCTCCTTCCTCAAAAGGTGTACCTTGATTGTAGAGTCTGTTTGACTGGAATCTCCAGATAGGTTCCGTGTGGATGGAGAGCACTCTCATCAAGACCGGGTATAATCCGTATATCCAACGGACCGAGAACTTACTCGGTAGCTACACAAGCTGTTCGTCCGGCGCGGGCTCCACCACTCTCCTAGTAGATCCGAATGATGCGCATCAGTGACGTCATGTATGACACGTGACAGGGGAGGGGATATAGTAATGCCTGGCAATTGCTGAGACCGGACCGGAATAAATAGACAGTGGCTCCAAGTAACTGGTGTAATAGAAGAGAACAAAGATGTGGAGCCACTGTGTGAAGATAAAATGTACTTTATTGTTTACAAAACCATTAAAAAGTAGGAAGCATCCCACAATGAAAAAGAAGGCAAAGCACCAATGCTGACATGTTTCAGCCCTCAGGCCGTATTCGTAGCATGCGGTGCTGATAGAAAGGTGTTACTTAAAACAGGTAACGTTAATTAAAACAAAGAACGCCCTCATGATTCACAATATCATTAACACTTCAATGCCTAGCTATGGAGCTAAACAAATACCAGGTACAAAATAGCAATTGCATAATATAGAAAACACATCTAGACTTTCTATAGGCATAGGCGCAGGGCTGGTATTATATTACAGTACAGGTGCAGATAGATATAAAAGAAATGAAACAGAACAGAATAGTTATCTTTGTTCTCTCGCATTTAATGTTAAACATAAAACAATCAAAAAAATTATAGAAAAACACTGGCACATTATAAAGGAGGATGAACATCTGGAACCATTGGTCCCCACTAAACCAATAGTCATCTACAGAAAGGGACAGAATTTTAAACAAAAACTAGCCCCCTCAATGATAAAGGGCATAGCCCCCCAAAAAACACTTCACATCAGTAATATGACTGTTTTTTTTTTACTTGAAAATGCAAAGGTTGTAATTATACTAGAAGAACACATAAAACATTCAATTCCATGGTAACAGGGAAAAAATATGAAATAAAAGAATTTATCATGTGTAAGAGTAAAAATGTTATATATTTGTTGCAATGTGGCTTTAAGTGCCAATATTTAGGACAAATGTCCAGGTTTCTAAAAACAAGAATCATGGAACATCAAAACAAAATAGAAAAAAATCATGAGGACCATTGAGTGCCACTACATTGCAACAACTGTAAACATTTTACAAGGAATCCTTTTTGTGGATAGGAATAGAACAGGTTGAATTACACTGGAGAGGGGGAAACCTAGCCAAACAATTAGACCAAAGAGAGCTAAAATGGATACATACGTTAAAAACATATGCTCAGTGGGATTTGAATAAAGATACAAGAATTGCTGCCTTTGTGTAACAATAACCAGTTGAAATAAGTAGAGATAAAATGTTACATAAGTTAACTATGCATTCTTTTTGCATTGAACTTTAAGTTTAAAAATTGAATATCATGCATTCTAAATGGCATAAAAAGCCGAAAATAACAAATGGCAACATTTTTTAATATTTTATATCTGTAACTAACATCATTGTCTTTCTCACCCCTATCTACAAACGGCACTTGTAGCCGAAAATAGTAGAAAATGATTCTATTGGACAATCCATACCATGCGATTCCTATACACCTGACCGGACCGTATAGGAGACTAACAACAAAAAACATCTCGAAAGGGTACTGCAACCGGCTAAAGCAATGATTTCTGAGTAACATGTAATAGTATTGCAGATAAATGTTTTAATAGACTCTATATTGTGTAAATTATATACTATAGGTTTTCTAGACTAAATTTGTGGATTAAATCTATAATGAATGTTAACTTTTTTGAAACGTGTGTAAGCCTGTTCTCCTCCAATGGGGTAACAGGTAGCGTCACAAATCATGTATTTAAAGACCGCCTGTGTAGCGGAACAGTATGCTTGGTTTGTAAAGCACTTTTAATACTCTTGAAAAAGATGGCTGGGTCCGTTGAAACGCGTTGGGCTAAAATAAAATACAGTTTTTTTTAGCAGAAAACCTGTGAAATCCTTTTTTGCACTAGGAGAGAGACAGTCATCCGCAATATATACTGTGAGTATATACACGCCTTATAAGGTGTCCCTATTTGATATCTCAGCACAATCCTTCTACTCTGAAACAGGAATACACCTCGGCACCGCTACAGATGAAAACCAGGAGGAATAAGAAGTATACAGTGATTATATCGAATCATAGAGTGGACCTGCGTCTCCACAGTAGTCCAGCTCACTGGATGGAAACAGACTGAAATCCTCAGAAAGACGATTCCCAAATGACTCCCACTCAATATCTGTATAGGGATATAAAGCAAACCACCATAGCCTAATACCGTCAGGTAAAGGTAAGTTGTAAGGAATGATTTGCTCTTACAAGATAGAAAGCACCTCCAGGTGCAATACAGACAAGCTGGAACTTCTCAGTCGCCCAGCAGACTGATCTCCATAGCAAAACAGGTGATACTCCAAACCTCAGAGCATGAGATGATAAAATCCAAAAGCAGCAAGTGTAGACCTCCTGTGTATGTAGCCTCATTCACCTTAGTTACTATAGTGATGAAAAATCAACAACACAATTGTTTGCTATGTACAAAAAGGTGAACAAAAATGGGAACATTTAAGAACATTGTGCTAGTATAGGAAGCGTCCCCTATGGAAGATTTGCACTAGTGCATTTCTTTCTTATTATTTTTTAAGCATAAAACATAAATGATGCTTACCTGATAATTTAATTTCCTTCTGTATGAGGAGACGGCATCATTCCTTACTGTTGGTAAATACTGAACCTGGCCACCAGGAGGCGGCAAAGACACCCCATCCAAAAGCTTAAATACTCCCCCTACTTCTCTTATAATCCCAGTCATTCTGCCAAGGGAACAAGGAACAGTAAAAGAAATATCACGGTATAAATGGTGCCAGAAAAGAAAACAAATTTTTCTCAGCCCATCAGAGTACACGGGTGGGGGCCGTGGACTCTCTTTATACAGAAGGAAATTAAATTATCAGCTAAGCATAATTTATGTTTTCCTTCTTAATATGAGGAGAGTCCACGGCATCATTCCTTACTGTTGGGAAAACTATACCCAAGCTCTAGAGGACACTGAATGATAACGGGAGGGGTAAAAGAAAGGCGAACTCTAATCTAAGGGCACCACAGCCTGCAAAACCTTTCTCCCAAAAGCTGCTTCAGCTGAAACAAAAATGTCAAATTTGTAGAATTTCGAAAAAGTATGTAAGGAGGACCAGGTAGCCACCTTACAAATCTGATCCATAGAGGCCTCGTTCTTAAAGGCCTAAGAGGAAGCCACCGCTCTAGTGAAATGAGCCATAATCCTCCGAGGAGGTCTAAATCCAGCTGACTCGTAAGCTAAGCGTATAACACTTCTCAGCCAATATGATAAGGAAGTTGAAGAGGCCTTCAGACCCTTACACTTCCCAGAGTAGATAAACAAGGAAGAAATTAGTCTAAAATCCTTAGTAGCTTGAAGATAAAACTTCAAAGCTCGAACCACATCCAGATTATGAAGTAAATGTTTCTTCTTCAAAGAAGGATAAGGACACAAGGAAGGAACCACAATCTTCTGATTGATGTTATAATCAGACACCACCTTAGGAAGAAAACCCAAGCGGGTACGTAGGACAGCCTTATCAGTGTGGAACACCAGATAAAGAGGCTCATATTGCAAGGCAGCCATTTCAGAAACTCTGCGTGACGATGCAATAGCCAATAGAAAAAAAAACTTCCAGGACAACAATTTAATGTCAACCGAATGCATAGGCTCACACGGAGCCCATTGCAAAACTTAACAAGGTGGAGCGTTAGATCTAAAAGCAGGTCTGATCTTGATCAGAGCCTCAATGAAGGATTGCACGTCAGGGAGCTCTGCGAGCCTCTTGTGCAGCAAAACAGAAAGGGATTAAATCTGTCCCCTCAGGGAACTGGCAGAATGGCCCTTCTCCAGACCCTCCTGGAGAAAGAGGAAAGAATCCTGGCAGCCTTGACCTTATGCCAGGTGAAACCACGCTCTTCACACCAGAACAAGTAAGCTCTCCACACCTTATGATAGATGCGACGAGTAACAGGCTTACGAGCCTGAATGAGAGTGTCAATATCCCTCTCAGGGAAACCGCTCTTGGCTAAGATTAAGCGTTCAAACTCCATGCAGGCAGCCTCAGTGAATCTAGATTTTGATGAACAAAGGGACCCTGTTCCAGCAGATCCCTGCGACAAGGTAACTTTGATGGAGGAGATGAGGACATCCCCAGCAGGCCCGTGACCACATCCTTCGCGGCCACGATGGAGCAATCAGTAATCACTGATGCTTGCTCCTGCTTGATGCAGGCCACTACATGAGGGAGAAGTGGTAACAGCGGAAAATTTTAAATTAGATTGAACTTCCAAGGCACTGCTAATGCATCTATTAGCTCTGCCTGAGGATCCCTGGACTGCGACCCATATCTAGACAGAGCCACCAAGAGAGCGATTCTCTCGACCAGTTGTCCACAGAAATCTGTTGAGACAGATCCGAATGATTGCCATTCCACTGTCTCAGCATGCACAGCTGAAGTGGTCTGAGATGGAATCTGACAAAAAGAATGATATCCATGCTGGACACCATGAGACCAATCACCTCCATACACTGAGCCACAGAGGGCCTTAAGAAGGTCTGGAGGAAAAGACAAATCGGAAGTTAGCTTGTAACGTCTCTGGTCTGTAAGGAATATCCTCATGGATATGGAGTCTATTATAGTACCCAGGAATTCCACCCTGGTACTGGGAATAAGAAAACTCTTTTCTAAGTTTATCTTCTATCCATGAGATCGAAGAAGAAATAGAAGAGCTTTCGAATTGTCTTCTGCCAGACAACAGGATGGTGCTTGAACCAGAATATCGTACAAGTATGGCACAACTGCTATACCTCTGGTTCTGGCCACTGCAAGCAGAGCCCCTAGAACCTTCGTAAAAACTCTTGGAGCAGTAGCTAGACCAAACGGAAGTACAATAAACTGGAAGTGCTGGTTTAGGAACACAAACCTTAGGAACTTGAAGTGTTCCTTGTGTATTGGAACGTGAAGGTAAGCATCCTTCAGATCTATCGTGGTCATGAACTGTCCTTCCTGAACTAAGGGAAGGATGGACCTAATTGTCTCCATCTTGAACGAGGAGATAGATAAGAATTTGTTTAAGCACTTTAAGTCCAAAATCGGGCGGCAATTTCCCTCCTTCTTTTGGACCACAAAAAGGTTTGAGTAGTATACCAGACCTCTTTTTGCAAGAGGTACCGGGACAATGACTCCCAGGGAGGAGAGATCCCTCACGCACCCCAGAAAGGCTTCTCTCTTTTCTGGCCATGAAAACAGGTTTGACAAGAGGAATCTGCTCCTGGATGGATGAGACTTGAAACCTATCCTGTATCCCTGAGCGATAACCTCCAGGGTCTTGCACGTCCCCTACAGTCTGCCCCCTACAAGATTCAGAGCCGGATCGGGGGCTGCCCCTTCATGCCGACTGTCTCGGTGGGCTTCTTGTTTTGCTTGGATTTATTCCAGGACTGAGCCGGCAAGTCCTCTTGGATTGTTTGGGCTTTGCGGAGGGCTGCTGACATTGGGATTTATCTGAACGAAAATTAGGACCTTGTCCCTTAGGTTTGTTTTTCTTATCCTGCAGTAAAAAGGCACCTTTGCCTCCAGTAACCGTGGAGATAATTGAGTCCAGGCCTGGACCAAATAGAATCTTTCCCTTAAATGGGAGGGAAAGAAGTCTTGACTTCAAAGTCATGTTCGCAGACCAGGACTTCAGCCAGAGTGCCCTACAGGCTTGAACAGAAAAACCTGAAGCATTCAGGCTAATAATTTGCATATTTGCATCACAAATAAAAGAATTAGCCACCCTTAAGGCATTAATTCTTTTGTGGATCATTTCGAGGGGACCCTCCACCTCGATCAACTCAGATAAGGAGTCGCTCCAGCAACCGCCGCTGCCGGTTGAAACAAATATCCCATATGTTGAAACATCTTTCTTAACAGAGTTTCTATTTTCTTATCCTTGGGCTCTTTAAACGAAAAACTATCCTCAAGCGGGATAGTAGAGCGTTTAGCAAGCATGGCGATTGCGCCATCCACCTTGGGGATGGAATGCCACAACTCCAATTGAGAGTCCGGAACCAGGAACAATTTTTTAAAGGAAGAAGCAGAAAATGAAGAACCAATTCTTTCCCATTCATTTGTAATAATGTTCGCCATCTTTACGGGAACCGGGAAAGTCTGTGGTACAACCCTGTCCTCGTAGATCTTATCTAATTTAGGAATCAAAGGTTTCTCAGGCAATTTAGGTTCTGGAACCTCTAACGTAGCCAAAACTTCCTTTAGCAGAAAGCGTAAATGCTCAATCCTAAATCTAAAGTCTGGTTCCTCTGCAGCTGGAGCCTTAGAGGCAGCAGATTCCGACCCAGAAAGAGCACCCTCTGAATTATCAGAGGCATCTTCATCATCGGATAATCTTGTATCAGATAAATCCAATAAGCTAGTAGATGACCCCTGGGAAGGATAGCAATATTTGACCTTTCGCTTGCACTTAGCAGAGCGAGGTAAAGCACTAAAGGCCGCTACGGGAAACTGCATGTGTATTAGGAGATGACTGTAGGGTGCGCACCTCACGGGATGGAGACTCCTCAGAGGTGGACGGCTCAGTGGTATCAAACATATTAACTTTCTTTGACATGATTACTTTATCAAGGCATGTGGAACATAATTGAGCAGGCGGGTATACCGCGACCTCCTCACAATATAGACAGGTATTAGACTTAGGTAAAGAGGGAGTACCCTCTAACTCATCAGAATCCTCCATAGCTTGTGCTTATAAAGCAGACTGTTGATTAATAAGATAAAATGACACCTTTATACCCCCAATGGCTGGGGTACTCACCACTTCCTATGACCCAGGCCAAACAGAGAAACTGCTTTTTCTCCAGTAAACCACACGGTCAGGAAATCAGTGTGACCACACCCGGTCACATGGTGTGCAATGCGGGACCGCCCCTGCTATGATAGGGAAAAAGCGCGCCAAGCCCTTCAGGCTGTGCAGCTTCCAAAAACGAAAGTAAAACCTGTACGTTCCGACATCTGCATGAGCCTCATCTCACACGTCGCAGCATAATCATAATAAAATAAAATTTCGTGATTAATCCCCCCTGTTCAATAATCCCCCTCTGGTGATATTAACCATTGATTCCATACAGATAAAAGGAGCCACTTCTTGCGTTATATGTGTATAAAAAAATGAAACGATCTTACCGGAATTTATGCCATAGAACAGAAACACAGCCTCTCAAGTTTGACAGTCTTGTAGCATCGACTCCTGACATGGACTTGAGTGATGGAAGCAGGCAGTGAAACTCGTTAACACTGTTTGCTTAGGAGTTGTTAATACGAGTCTGGATGGGTTCGCAGAAAGACTCTCCCTGCATCTCCAGACTCTAACATTTGTCAATGCTCTCGCTGAGAGGCTGACAGGACTACTTAAAACTCCAGTCCCATTTCGAAGGGTAGATACCCTTCATAAGGAACTACTCCGAATCTTCTGACAATTCTCTGCCAACCTCTTGTGAAGAAAGGCAAAGAGTGACTGGGATATGAGGGAAGTAGTAGGGGGGTATTTAAGCCTTTGGCTGGGGTGTCTGTCTCCTCCTAGTGGCCATGTTCAGTATTTCCCAACAGTAAGGAATGATGCCGTGGACACTAATATTAAGAAATTTTGTTTTCTTTCCTAAGACATGGAGAGTCCACAACGTCATTCCAATTACTAGTGGGAAACAATACCCAAACTAGAGGACACGAAATGAAAATGGAGGGAGAAAAAGGCAGTAGGACCTAAACAGAAGGCACCATAGCTTGAAGAAACTTTCTCCCAAAAGAAGCCACAGCCGAGGCAAAAGTATCAAATTTGTAGAATTTGGAAAAAGTATGCAGAGAGGACCATGTTGCCGCCTTGCAAATCTGTTCTACAGAAGCACCATTTTTGAAGGCCCAAGAAGAGGAGACAGCCCTAATGGAGACGTAATTCTCTCAGAAGGCTGCTGTCCAGCAGACTCATAAGCAAAACAAATTATACTTCTCAACCAGAGAGAAAGAGAAGTAGAAGTGGCCTTCTGACACTTACGCTTTGCAGAAAAACAAACAAATAGGGCAGAAGACTGACGAAAATATTTAGTAGGCTGTAGGTAAAATTTTAAAGCACGCACAACATCCAAGTTATGCAAAAGACGTTCCATATGGGAAGAAGGATTAGGACAAAGGAAAGAACAACAATTTCCTGATTAATATTTCGATCCGACACCACCACACCCCAATTTAGTACGAAGGATTGCCTTATCTGCATGAAAAATAAGGTAAGGGGAATTACACTGCAGAGCCGAGAATTCAGAAACTCTGTGAGCAGAGGAAATAGCAATAAGGAACAAAACCTTCCAAGATAACTTAATATCTACAGAATGCATTGGCTCAATCAGAGCCTGTTGCAAAACTTTAAGCACAAGGATCAAGCTCCAAGGGTGAGTAACAGATTTAAACACAAGCCTGATTCTGACCAGGGCCTGACAAAAAGATTGAGCATCTGGCACATCCGCCAAATGTTTGTGTAAAAGAATAGACAGCGCAGAAATCTGACCCTTCAGAGAACTGACTGACAAGCCCTTCTCCAGACCCTCTTGGAGAAGAGATAAAATCCTAGGAATCCTAACCCTGTTCCAAGAGAAACCTTTTCGATTCACACCAATATAGGTATTTGCGCCATACCTTATGGTCAATTTTACGAGTAACTGGCCTGCGAGCCTGAAGCATGGTATCAATGACCGTCTCAGAAAACCCACGCATAGCCAAAACTAAGCGTTCAATCTCCAAGCAGTTAGCTTCAGAGAAACTAGATTTGGATGGAGGAAAGGACCCTAAGTTAGGTTTTTCCTCAGAGGTAACCTCCAAGGTGGAAGAGATGACATCTTCACCAGGTCCGCAAACCAGATCCTGTGAGGCCATGCAGGAGCTATTAGAATCAAAGACGCTCTCTCCTGCTTGATACAAACAATGACTCATGGAAGGAGAGCAAACGGAGGAAACACGCAGCTTAAGAAGGCCACTCTTTTTATCTGGTCTGCATATAGCCTTGAGAGGATGAATCTGCCCCTGGGAGGACAAGTCTTGAATCCTATTTTGTAACCCTGAGATACTATGTCCACAGTCCGAGGATCTGGGACATTTCGTATCCAAGCTTGATTAAAAAAGGAAAGTTCCCCCGCCCCCATTGATCCAATACCGGACCGGGAGTGGACCCTTCATGCTGATTTAGCCTCAGGTGAAGGCTTCTTTGCTTGCTTCCCCTTAGTTCAAGGCTGAATAGATCTCCAGGAGGACTTTGACTGCTATGGCTTGGAGGAGGAAGAGGAGGACTTTTGCCCTTTGAAGTTACGAAAGGAACAAAAATTAGGGCTTTGGCGACCCTTAGGTCTATTTTTCGTGTTGTGAAGTAGAAAAAACCCTTTCCACCTGTAATCTCAGAAATTATCTACGCCAGACAGGACCAAAAAGGGTCTTACCCTTATAAGGTAACAGGAGCTTGGACTTGAAAGTTAGATCAGCTGACCAAGAGTTAAGCCATAGGGCTCTGCGAGCTAGAACTGCGAAGCTAGACATCTTGGCCCCCAGTCTAATGACTTGCATGTTGGCATCAGAACTAAAGGAATTGGCCAGTTTAAGAGCCTTGATCCTTTCTTGGATCTCCTCTAAATAAGTTTCCTCTAAAATCAACTTAGAAAAAGCATCACACCAATAAGATGCTGCGCTCACAACCATAGGAATACTAGCAGCAGGTTGCCATTGTAATCCCTGATGAATATATATCTTCTTTAAATAAGCCTCAAGCTACTTATCCATGCAATTCTTTAAAATAACAGCTATCCTCTATAGAAATCATGGTTCTTTTGGATAGAGTAGAAATAGCTCCTTCTACCTTAAGCACAGTGCGCCACAAATCCCGAATGGAGTCAGCAACAGGACAGTATTTTAAACGGGAGAGGGGGAAAAAGGAATCCCTGGTTTATCCCATTCCTGAGTGATAATTTCCGACATAAGGTCTGGAACAGGAAATACCTCCACAGAAGAAGGAACATCATAGTATTTATTAAGTTTACTAGATTTCTTAGGGTTGACAGCAACAGAAGGGTCGGAGTCGTCCAAAGTAGCCAGTACCTCCTTTAGAAGTAAATAAAGTTGTTCAAGCTTAAATCTGAAATCAAAGGATTTACACTGTCAGAATCTGAAATCTCACCCTCAGAAGCTACTAAGGAATCCTCCTGATCAGACTTATGGAAGAGGTCAATCATCGCAGAAGAAGATGGGATAGACACCTTACTAGCAGAAAAATAGGGAAAGCAGATAAAGCTGCAGAGACCGCAGAAGATATCTGAGCAGCAAAATCTGCTGGCAAATAAATGCCTCCAGGAGGCTGAGAAGAACCACAGGGCACTGTATGTGAAACCATTAAGCTTGGGACGTTTGAGGAGAAAGCTGTGGGATCTCTTCAACAGCATTATCCAGAGAGACAATAAGCTCAGAAGGCAGTAATTCATTTTTAAACTTTAGGGTCCTAGCTAAACATGAGGAACAAAATTGCATAGGCAAATCAATTTGGTTCTCCAAACACAAATATTTATCAAGAGAAACAGACTCCTGTTCAGTGTCCATAGCTGTATTAATACCCAAAAATTAAAGGAATGAAAAATGATTTGAAAATGACTACTGTAACTTTAAGAAGAAAATTATTTCCTCAGAGCACAAAAGCGTTAAGTACTCCAAAATAATGAAACAAACTAAGTATGCACCTCTACACCTCAGTCAGCCTGAGGCGCCCTATCAAAAGATGTTCAAATGCAAAAAACTCTCCTGCAGATTGGTCGAACGAGTCGTCACAGAAGGAAGTTCACACAAAAATGACACCGCTCCGCTCAGTATCTCAAGCAGAAGAGCGAGAAGTCACATGACTGGCAGAAAGAGAAACTGCGCAACAGTCTAAAAGTGTGCATCTCTATAGAAACCCTCAAAGTTAAAAGGAAACCCGGGGATGTAAATGTTGTCCCAAACATCCGAAAATCGCCAAATAAAAAGTCATATTTCCAAACATCTCAAAACGTTAGGTTAACAAAATAAAGATATCCTTCAGTCCCAGAGGTAGCATCCCATAAACAATATGGGAAGACATTAACCCCTTTGTCTCCACACTGACCCAAAATAAATCCTACATAAAGGAAATTATTGCAGAAATAATCTTTCCAAGTGCAAGTCTCGACCTAGAAGACAAAAGCACTGACCTGCAAATCTAGCTGTCGGGAAGAAAGACAGCTCACAAGGTGTAAAAGGACACATACTCCTATCAGAGACCTGTAGAAAAAGAGAGAACAGAGTAACCAACTCTGGCTTTCTATAGCAGGGGTAGCAGTAATGTTAGAAGTAAAGCAAAGACCACCTCGTCACCTTCTAACTGCTAAAAGCCAGCACTACTCTTACTAAAGAGATTGACGTGGACACAGCTAAACCCCAATACAGGAAAAAATACCTATATAAAGGATTAAATATCTTCAGACACCAACTTCACACATTCTTCATTTAACAGAGGCAAAGAGAATGACTGGGGGTTATGGGTAAGGGAAGTGACAATTAACAGCTCTGCACCTCCTCCTGCTGGCCAGGAGTGAATATCCCACAAGTAATTGGAATGACGTCGTGGACTCTCCATGTCTTAGGAAAGAAAGATGCTTAAAATTGCATGCTCCATCTGAATCACGAAAGAAAAAACAAATTATGCTTACCTTACTATTGGGAATTAAGAACCTGGCTACCAGGAGGAGGCAAAGATACCCCAGCCAAAGGCTTAAATACCTCTCTCACTTCCCTCATCCCCCAGTCATTCTGCCGAGTGAACCAGGAACAGTAGGAGAAATATCAGGGTAAAAAAGGTGCCAGAAGATGAATACATTTAGGGCTGCCTAGCGGAGATACGGGCGGGAGCCGTGTACTCTCCTCCCCTCGACGGAAATTAAATTATCAGGTAAGCATAATTTATGTTTTCCGTCTAAAGGGGAGGAGAGTCCACGGCTTCATTTATTACTATTGGGAACATATACGCAAGCTCTAGAGGACACTGAATGAAACCCGGAGGGTAAAAGGCGGACCCTAATCTGAGGGCACCACAGCCTGCAAAACCTTCTTGAAGGCCCAAGACAAAGTCACAGCTCTAGTTGAATGAGCCGTGATCCTCTGAGGAGGCTTATGTCCCGCTGTCTCATAGGCCAAGCGAATCAAGCTCCTCAACCAAATAGACAAAGAAGTAGCAGAGGCCCTTTGCCTTTCCCAGAATACATCACAAAAAGAGATGTAGACTGTCTGAAATCCTTTGTAGCCTGAAGATAGAACTTCAAGGCACGAACTACATCCAGGTTATGAAGTAACCCCTCCTTTTAAGAGGAAGGGTTAGGACACAAAGAAGGAACAACTATTTCCTGATTGATGTTACGGTTAGACACTACCTTAGGGAGAAACCCCATCCCAGTGCGAAGTACAGTCTTATCCACATGAAACACCAGATAAGGAGGACCACATTGCAAGGCAGCTAGTTCAGATAATCTGCATGCCGATGCAATAGCCAGCAGGAAGAGAACCTTCCAGGACAGAATCTAATTGTCTATGGAATGCATAGGTTCAAAAGGAATCCTCTGCAAAACCTTAAGGACTAAGTTTAAGCTCCAAGGTGGAGCCGTCTGTCTAAAGACAGGCCTGATTCTAGACAGAGCCTGAACAAAAGATTGAATGTCAGGGAGCTCATCAAGTCTCCCATGCAACAAAACTGATAAATTTGTTCCTTTAAGGAACTAGCGGCAAGACCCTTCTCCAAACCATCTTGGAGGAAGGACAGAATCCTGGATACCTTCACCTTATGCCAAGGATATCCATGCTTCTCACACCAGGACAAGTAAGTCCTCCACACCTTATGGTAGATGTGACGAGTGACTGGCTTCCTTGCCTGAATTAGAGTATCAATCACACTTTCTGAAAAGCCTCTCTTGACTAGGCGTTCAATCTCCACGCAGTCAGCCTCAGAGAATCCGGATTTTGATGCTGAAAGGGGCGCTGTGACAGCAGATCCCTGCAACAGGGTAACCTCCACGGCGGAGAGGATGACATCCCAACCAGATCCGCAAACCACGTCCTCCGCGGCCACGAAGGAGCAATCAGAATGGCCGAGGCCCGCTCCTGTTTGATGCATGCCACTATGCGAGGTAGAAGTGATAACGGAGGAAAAATGAAAGCTAGGCTGAATCCCCAAGGAACCACTAAGGCATCTATCAGCTCTGCCTGGGGATCCCTAGACCTCGACCCATATCAAGGTAGTTTGCAATTGAGTCTGGACGCCATGAGATCTATCTCCAGCGTTCCCCATCTGTGACAAATCTCCGCAAACACTTTGGGGTGAAGAGACCATTCCCCCGGATGGAAGGACTGTCTACTGAGAAAGTCTGCTTCCCAGTTGTCCACCCCCAGAACATGAATCGCTGAGAGCGAGCAATCGTGGGACTCCGCCCACTCCAGAATCCGAGACACCTCCCTCATCGCGAGGTAGATCCTCGTACCTCCCTGATGGTTGATGTAAGCCACCGAGGTAATGTTGTCGGTCTGGAATCTGATGAAACTGACCGACCCCAGAGAAGGCCAAGCCTTCAGAACATTGTAAATTGCTCGTAGTTCTAGGATGTTGATCGGAAGGAGATACTCCTCCCTCGTCCACTTTCCTTGTGCCATCCTGGCACCCCAAACAGCTCCCCATCCTGATAGACTGGCGTCCGTGTTCACAATCTCCCAGGACGGTCTCAAGAAGGATGTCCCATGGACAGATGCTCTGGACGAATCCACCAAAAGAGGGAATTCCGAGTCCGAGCATCCAGAGATATCAGCTGTGATAGATCTGTATGATCGCCGTTCCACTGTCTCAATATGCACAATTGAAGAGGTCTAAGGTGGAATCTGGAGAATGGGATGACATCTATGCTTGACACCATGAGACCTATCACCTCCATACATTGAGCCGCCAATGGGCTTGAGGAGGACTGAAGGGCAAGACAGGTGGACACAAGCTTCCTGCGCCGCTGATCTGTGAGAAATATCTTCATGGACATAGAGTCTATTATTGTGCCCAGGAACTCCACCCTGTTGCTGGGAACCAGGGAAATCTTTCCTGAGTTGATCTTCCAACCGTGAGATTAGAGCAGAAGAAGAAGAGCCCTCGAATGATCATCTGCAAGGCTGAGCGACGACGCCTGAACAAGCATGTCGTCCAGGTAAGGTGCCACCGCAATGCCCCTGGATCTGGCCACTGCAAGTAGCGCCTCCAGAACCTTCGTGGAGGCCCTCGGGGCCGTCGCCAGACCAAAAGGAAGGGCCACAAACTGGAAGTGTTGGTCCAGAAATGCAAATCTTAGGAACCTGAAGTGGTCCCTGCGGATTGGCACATGAAGTTAAGCGTCCAAGTCTATAGTCGTCATGAACTGTCCACTTTGAACTAGGGGCAGAATAGATATGATCGTTTCCATTTTGAGCGATGGAACACTCAGAAACTTGTTTACACACTTTAGGTCCAGAATCGAGTGGAACGTGCCCTCCTTCTTTGGAACCACAAAAAGGTTGGAATAGTACCCTAGACCCCTCTCTGCTACGGGTACTGGTACGATAACTCAGAGAGGCTAGATCTCTCACACACTCTAGAAAGGCCTCTCTCTTCTCTGATCTTGAAGACAGGTTTGACAGGAGAAATCTGCCCGCAGGCGGATGGGATCTGAACCCTATCCTGTAACCCTGGAAGAACACTTCTAGAACGCAAGGGTCCTGAACATCCTGCAACCATGCATCTGAGAATAGAGATAATCTGCCCTCTACGTGATCCCGAGATTAGTCGCGGGCCGCCCCTTCATGCCGATTTCGTCTCTGCGGGCTTCTTGCTCTGTTTAGACTTGTTCCAAGACTGAGCCAGCTTCCAAGATCCCTTGGACTGGTTCGCTTCTGCGGCGGGTCGCTGGCACTGGGCCTTGTTCCCACGAAAGGGATGAAAAGTATATCCTTTAGGCTTAGCCTTCTTATCCTGCGGTAGGAAAGCTCCCTTGCCTCCCATAACCGTGGATATAATCGAATCCAATCCTGGACCGAACAGGATCTTTTCTTGAAAAGGCAAGGACAACAGCCTCCCCTTAGAGATCATGTCTGCCAACCAATATTTTAGCCACAGAGCCCTGCACGCTAAAAAAGAAAAACCTGACACCTTAGCATTTAGGCGAATAATTTGCATATTGGCATCACAGATGAAAGAATTGGCGATCTTCAGCACCTTAATCATCTCCTGTATCTTGTCGATGGATGGCTCCCCCTCGACCATATCACACAGGGATTCACACCAATATGTTGCAGCTCCAGCTAACGCTGCTGGCTGAAAAACAAACCCTGTGTGCTGAAACATCTTTCTCAACATGTTTTCCAGCTTTTTATCTATGGGCTCAAGCTGAGAGTCTGGAACGGGAAACAGTTTTAAAGGAAGAAGGGGAAAAGAAAGAACCTAATCACTCCCATTCGTGGAAAGACTGAGGTACTACCCTGTCCTCTTATACCTTGTCAAGCTTAGGAATCACAGGATCCTCCAGTATATTAGGTTTTGGAACCTCCAGAGTAGCAAGCACCGGCCGTAGCAGAAAGCGCAAATTATCCATCCTAAACCTATAACCAGGCTTCTCCGCTGCTGGAGGTTTAGATGACACGGACTCCGACCCAGAAGGAGCCTCCTCCGAAGAGTCGGAGTGGGCCTCGCCATCGTATAGAGCCTCTGGATCTCCCATTGGCGAGGACAAACCGTGGGCCGGGCCGCTATGATAAACCCTACGCTTGCGCTTAGCAGACCGTGGTAAGGCATGGATCACTTTCAAAACCACCGATTCCAGTTGGTCCGCAAAGTCTGACAGCCAATGAATCTCTCCCAAAGGAGTAACGGTTGGACCCCGGGGCAATGCATGTGCAGTCGGAGATGAATGTAGTGAACGCTACTCCCGGGACGAAGAGCCCTCAGAGGTGGACAGCTCAGTAGTACTAGACCTCTGTTTACATTTAGTTGTAACTTTATCAAGGCATGTGGAACATAGTTGACCAAGCTGATCTACCAAAACCTCCTCACAATAAACACAGGAATGAGACTTTATTAAGGAAGGAGAGCCTTCCAACCCATCATCGCTTGCGCGCTTGGTTAGACTAACTTTATTAATTAAAAAGGCACCTTTATACCACCAATGGCCGGGGCACACACCACCTCCTAGGAACCGGACTACAGAAACCACTACGTCTCCTGCACCACAGATCAACGGAAAGGATAGGTAGCCACACCCAATCACATGGAATGCCTGGCAGGACCGCCCCTGCACTAGGGAAAAACACGTAAAAAAATGGCAGAGCAAAGTCGCAAGTATCCTGAAAGTTCCACACATTGCCAGAGCCTCATCTCACACACAACGCAGCAATGACACAATAAACAATATCATGTATAAACCCACCCTGTTCAATAATCCCCCTTCCAGGAATATTAACCCTTAATTCTGTAAAGATAAAAGGCACCACACTGTGACTCTGTCTTCTATGTTGTTGTTACTAAAAAAATGAAACGATCTTACCAGAATCTACACTGTGGAACAGGAACACTGCCCTTCAAGTGTGACAAGTTAGTAGCCTCGCTCCTGACATGGACTTGAGTCAAGAAAGCAGGCAGCGAAACTTGTCAACGCTGATTGCTTATGGAGCTGTTAATATGAGTCGGGATGGTTTAGAAGAAAGACTCTCCCTGCATCTCCGGACTCTAACTTTCGCCCAGGCTCTCAATGAGAGGCTGACAGGACTACTTAAAACTCTAGTCCCACTGCGAAGAGTACTACCCTACATAAGAGACTACTCCGAAACTCCGGCACTCCTCTGCCATCCTCCTGTGACGAAAGGCAAAGAATGGCTGGGGGATGAGAGAAGTGGGAGAGGTATTTAAGCCTTTGGCTGGGGTGTCTTTGCCTCCTCCTGGTGGTCAGGTTCTTAATTCCCAATAGTAATGAACGAAGCCGTGGAAAATTTGGGTTGTGTCCCTTTAAACGTTAAGTTTTAGGTGTATTTTTTATTCTGGACTTGAATCCCTTAAGAGTGCGTATAGTGTACCACTTTTTAGGGAAATTCTCTTTCTGTTCCTTAGAACAATTGTATTCACATTGGTACATAACACCACCCCCTTGATATATTAATCATTACAACAGTAGTGCCATTGGTTTGTTGTACGAACTTGAGACTCTCGAATTACACAGGTAGATCAGAAGTGACAGTTTAAAAGTATCCAAATATCTTCATATTCAAGCAAGAGCAATCAAATGGGCACAAAACAACTTACTTGTAAATTAAGTCTGTTGGTTGTAATTTTTTTCAATGGCCAAACTGCACCCACCAGTTGCCTTACTTGGAGAAGACAATTTATGTTTGTTACTGAAGTAGACTAGGTTTGGCATGACCGCTTTGTTAGGATACTGCAAAACAATGCAAGGTTTGCTATCTAAAACACCTCTGCTAAGGTCAAAAATGTTTCATGGCCTTTTATCTTTACAGTAGGCATGGGCAAAATGTCAGGATTTGGCATTCATTTGCTAAACGAATGCCGAATATGTCTGCTGGTATTCAGATCATTTCATCCCTGGATATATCGGTGTGAAATTGCAACACACAAAGATCTTGATTTGCACAGATCTTTGTGTTTTGCTTTCACATGAATATATCTGGTGCTGAAACGAAAGCCGCTGCCAGCAACCATATTTCATCCGTTTAGCAAATGAATGCCAAATCCTGAAATTTCACCCATGCTTAGTGTAAATATTTCAATGAAGCACAGCCCGGGGCTCTGAAATGTCAGGATTAGCATGGCTCTCTAGCACGCTATAGGTATTTTTAACCCCTAAGGTAATTTAAAGGAAATGAATGAGTATTTAATGAATTTTCTTAAAATTTTGTGGTGAATTTGTTTTGTTGTCACAAAACGAATATATACATGCCCAGAATATACTTAGTGCGCAGAATGCAAAAGCTCCCTCCCATCTTTAATAATATTAATATTATGAATCTTGTATTTGTATAAAAAGAAAATTTATGCTTACCTGATAAATTTGTTTCTTTTTAGACACGACGAGTCCACAGATTTCATCCTTACTTGTGGGATAACGCCTCCTGGTCAGCAGGAGGAGGCAAAGAGCACCACAGCAGAGCTGTATATATAGCTCCTCCCTTCCCTCCCACTCCAGTCATTCGAACGAAGTTAGGAAGAGAAAGGAAAAGCCAAGGTGCAGAGGTGTCTGAAGTTTACAAAAATTAATAACCTGTCTCATAGAACAGGGTGGGCCGTGGACTCATCGTATCTAAAAAGAAACACATTTATCAAGTAAGCATAAATTTTCTTTTCTTTTTAAAGACACGATGAGTCCACGGATTTCATCCTTACTTGTGGGATACAATACCAAAGCTAGAGTACACGGATGAAAAGGGAGGGACAAGACAGGAAACCTAAACAGAAGGCACCACTGCTTGAAGAACCTTTCTCCCAAAAACAGCCGAAGCCGAAGCAAAGGTATCAAATTTGTAAAATTTAGAAAAAGTGTGAAGAGAGGACCAAGTTGCAGCCTTGCAAATCTGCTCAACTGAAGCATCATTTTTGAATGCCCATGAGGAAGCAACAGCCCTAGTGGAATGAGACATAATTCTTTCAGGAGGCTGCTGTCCAGCAGTCTCGTATGCCAAGCGGATGATACTCTTCAGCCAAAAAGAAAGAGAAGTAGCTGTAGCTTTCTGACCCTTACGTTTTCCAGACAAAATGAGAAACAGAGAAGATGATTGCCGAAAATCTTTAGTTGCTTGTAAATAAAATTTTAAAGCATGGACTACGTCCAAATTGTGCAGAAGACGTTCCTTATGAGAAGAAGGGTTAGGACACAATGAAGGAACAACAATTTCCTGATTAATGCTCTTGTCTGAAACAACCTTAGGAAGGAAACCGAGTTTAGTACGTAACACCACCACCTTATCCGAATGAAAAAAATAAGGTAAGGCGAATTACACTGTAATGCCGAAAGCTCAGACACTCTTCGAGCAGAAGAAATGGCAACAAGAAATAAAACTTTCCAGGATAACAACTTAAAGGGACACTGAACCCAATTTTTTTATTTTGTAATTCAGAAAGAGCATGCAATTTTAAGCAACTTTCTAATTTACTCCTATTTTCAATTTTTCTTCGTTCTCTTGCTATCATTATTTGAAAAAGAAGGCATCTAAGCTTTTTTTGGTTTCAGTACTCTGGACAGCACTTTTTTATTGGTGGATGCATTTATCCACCAATCAGCAAGGACAACCCAGGTTGTTCACCAAAAATGGGCCGGCATCTAAACTTACATTCTTGCATTTCAAATAAAGATACCAAGAGAATGAAGAAAATTTGATAATAGGAGTAAATTAGAAAGTTGCTTAAAATTTCATGCTCAATCTGAATTACGAAAGAAAAATTTTGGTTACAGTATCCCTTTAATATCTATGGAATGCATAGTTTCAAACGGAACCCCTTGAAGAACTTTAAGAACTAAATTTAAGCTCCATGGAGGAGCAATCGGTTTAAACACAGGCCTATTTCTAGTTAAAGCCTGACAAAAAGATTGAACATCTGGGACATCTGCCAGATGTAACAAAATAGATAAAGCAGAGATCTGACCCTTTGGGGAACTCGCTGATAATCCCTTCTCCAATCCTTCTTGGAGAAAAGACAAAATCCTAGGAATCCTAACTCTACTCCATGAGTAGCCCTTAGATTCACACCAATAAAGATATTTATATTTACCATATCTTATGGTAAATCTTCCTAGTCACAGGTTTACGTGCCTGAATTAAGGTATCTATAACCGAATCAGAGAAACCTCGCTTGGATAAGATTAAGTGTTCAATCTCCAAGCAGTCAGTTTCAGAGAAACTAGATTCGGGTGAAGGAAGGGACCCTGAATGAGAAGGTCCTTCCTCAACGGAAGAGTCCACGGTGGCAGAGATGACATGTCCACCAGATCGGCATACCAATTCCTGTGTGGCCACGCAGGAGCGATAAGGATCACCAACGCCTTCTCCTGTTTGATCCGAGCAATAACCCGAGGAAGAAGAGCAAATGGGGGGAATAAATATGCTAGATTGAAGGACCAAGGAACTGCCAATGCATCTATCAGCTCGGCCTGAGGATCCCTGGACCTGTATCTCGGGAGCTTGGCATTCTGATGAGAAGCCATGAGCTCCAAATCCGGCCGACCCCATTTGAGAATCAGACTGGAAAATATTTCCGGATGAAGTTCCCACTCTCGTGGATGAAAAGTCTGCCTGCTCAGAAAATCCGCCTCCCAGTTCTCCACCCCTGGGATGTGGATCGCCAACAGATGGCAAGAATGGGCCTCAACCCACTGGATAATCTTTGCTACTTCGGCCATCGCTAAGGAACTCCTCGTTACTCCTTGATGATTGATGTAAGCCACTGTTGTTATGTTGTCCGACTGGAACCTGATGAATTGAGCCAAAGCCAACTGAGGCCAGGCTTGAAGCGCATTGAAGATTGCCCTTAGCTCCAGAATGTTGATGGGAAGGAGAGACTCTGTCCGAGTCCATATTCCTTGAGCCTTTAAAGAATTCCAGGCTGCTCCCCAACCTAAACGATTGGCATCCATTGTCACTATGACCCATGAAGGTCTGCGGAAGCACGTCCCTTGGGACAGATGATCCAGAGACAACCACCTTTGAAGAGAGTCCCTCGTCTCCTGTTAGAAAGTTGCTTAAAATTTCATGCTCAATCTGAATTACGAAAGAAAAATTTTGGTTACAGTATCCCTTTAATATCTATGGAATGCATAGGTTCAAACGGAACCCCTTGAAGAACTTTAAGAACTAAATTTAAGCTCCATGGAGGAGCAATCGGTTTAAACACAGGCCTATTTCTAGTTAAAGCCTGACAAAAAGATTGAACATCTGGGACATCTGCCAGATGTAACAAAATAGATAAAGCAGAGATCTGACCCTTTGGGGAACTCGCTGATAATCCCTTCTCCAATCCTTCTTGGAGAAAAGACAAAATCCTAGGAATCCTAACTCTACTCCATGAGTAGCCCTTAGATTCACAGCAATAAAGATATTTATATTTACCATATCTTATGGTAAATCTTCCTAGTCACAGGTTTACGTGCCTGAATTAAGGTATCTATAACCGAATCAGAGAAACCTCGCTTGGATAAGATTAAGTGTTCAATCTCCAAGCAGTCAGCTTCAGAGAAACTAGATTAGGGTGAAGGAAGGGACCCTGAATGAGAAGGTCCTTCCTCAACGGAAGAGTCCACGGTGGCAGAGATGACATGTCCACCAGATCGGCATACCAAATCCTGTGTGGCCACGCAGGAGCGATAAGGATCACCAACGCCTTCTCCTGTTTGATCCGAGCAATAACCCGAGGAAGAAGAGCAAATGGGGGCAATAGATATGCTAGATTGAAGGACCAAGGAACTGCCAATGCATCTATCAGCTCGGCCTGAGGATCCCTGGACCTGTATCTCGGGAGCTTGGCATTCTGATGAGAAGCCATGAGCTCCAAATCCGGCTGACCCCATTTGAGAATCAGACTGGAAAATATTTCCGGATGAAGTTCCCACTCTCGCGGATGAAAAGTCTGCCTGCTCAGAAAATCCGCCTCCCAGTTCTCCACCCCTGGGATGTGGATCGCCAACAGATGGCAAGAATGGGCCTCAACCCACTGGATAATCTTTGCTACTTCGGCCATCGCTAATGAACTCCTTGTTACTCCTTGATGATTGATGTAAGCCACTGTCGTTATGTTGTCCGACTGGAACCTGATGAATTGAGCCAAAGCCAACTGAGGCCAGGCTTGAAGCGCATTGAAGATTGCCCTTAGCTCCAGAATGTTGATGGGAAGGAGAGACTCTGTCCGAGTCCATATTCCTTGAGCCTTTAAAGAATTCCAGGCTGCTCCCCAACCTAAAAGATTGGCATCCATTGTCAATATGACCCATGAAGGTCTGCGGAAGCACGTCCCTTGGGACAGATGATCCAGAGACAACCACCTTTGAAGAGAGTCCCTCGTCTCCTGTTTTAGTGTTAGCCGAGGAGACAAATCTGTAAAATCTCTATTCCACTGCCTGAGCATGCTTAACTGCAGAGGCCTGAGGTGAAACCAAGCAAACGGAATGATGTCCATTGCCGCTACCATCAACCCGATTACCTCCATTCACTCAGCCACTGACGGCCGAGGAGTGGACTGAAGGGCTCGACATGTATGCAGAATCTTTGACTTTCTGACCTCTGTCAGAAAAATGTTCATGGATATAGTCGATTAGAGTTCCTAAGAAGGTTACCCTTGTCTGCGGAATCAACAAACTCTTTTCCAGATTTACCTTCCACCCGTGAGTTCTCAGGAAGGATAGCACAAAGTCGGTATGGGACCTTGCTTGTTGATAAGATGACGCCTGGATTAGAATATAGTCTAGATAAGGCGCCACCGCAATGCTCCGCGGTCTTAGAACCGCCAGGAGAGACCCCAGAACCTTTGTGAAAATTCTGGGTGCCGTGGCCAGAACAAAAGGAAGAGCCACGAACTGAAAGCGTTTGTCCAGGAAGGCAAACCTCAGAAACTTGTGATGATTTCTGTGGATAGGAACATGAAGATATGCATCCCTTAGATACACTGTCGTCATAAATTGACCCTCCTGGATCAATGGAAGAATGGTACGAATAGTTTCCATCTTGAATGATGGAACTCTGAGAAACTTGTTTAGACTCTTGAGGTCTAATATAGGTCGGAAGGTTCCCTCTTTTTTGGGAACTACAAACAGATTTGAATAAAAACCCTGTCCCTGTTCCCGTATTGGAACGGGACAAATTACCCCATGGAAGAGAGGTCTCTTACACAATGTAAGAACGCTTCTCTTCTTATCGGGTCTGCAGACAATCTTGAAACAAGAAATCTTCCTCGGGGGAAAGAATTTCTGAACTCCAGCTTGAATCCCTGAGACACTATTTCTATCGCCCAGGGATCCTGAACATCTCGCACCCAAGCCTGAACGAAAAAGGAAAGTCTGCCCCCTACCAGATCTGGTCCCGGATCGGGGGCAAACCCTTCATGCTGACTTGGAAGCAGCAGCAGGTTTCTTGGATTGTTTACCCTTGTTCCACGATTGGTTGGGTCTCCAGGTAGTCTTGGATTGTGAATAGTTTCTTTCCTGTTTAGAGGAAGAAGAGAAAGAGTTTCCTTTGAAATTTCGAAAGGAACGAACATTACTCTGTCGACCCTTCTGCTTGGTTCTTTTATCCTGAGGGAGGAGATGACCCTTGCCTCCCGTGATGTCAGAGATAATTTCCTTCAAACCAGGCCCAAACAGGGTTTTCCCCTTGTAAGGAATAGCCAGAAGTTTAGACTTTGATGACACGTCCGCAGACCAAGGCTTCAACCATAAGGCTCTGCGGGCTAGAATAGAAAAATCTGAACTCTTAGCAGCCAATTTAATAATTTGCAGAGAAGCATCAGTAATAAACGAATTAGCTAATTTAAAGGGACAGTCAACCATAGAATTGTTATTGTTTTAAAAGATAGATAATCCCTTTATTACTCATTCCCTAGTTTTGCATATGCAACACAGTTATATTAATGTACTTTTTACCTTTGTGATTACCTTGTATCTAGGAACCTTCTTCCAGCCCCCTGATCACATGACTGTGACTGTTTATTATCTATTGTCTTAAATTACTTTCTGTGCCTGAACACAGTGTTATCTATATAGCCCACGTGTACTTAGTGTCTCTTTGTGTTGAAAAGAGATTTAAAAAGCATGTGATAAGAGGCAGCCCTCAAAGGCTTAGAAATTAGCATATGAGCCTACCTATGTTTAGTTTAGAAAAAAGCAAATTTGATGATAAAAGTAAATTGGAAAGTCAATTAAAATTAAAAGTCCTATCTGAATAATGAAAGTTTAATTTATACTTGACTGTCCCTTTAAGAGCCTTAATCCGATCGTGTATCTCTTCCAACAAAATCTCAGTCTTAAGAGACTCAGCAAGATCATCAAACCAATAAGCGGCCGCACTAGTGACCGTAACAATGCAAGCAGCTGGTTGCAATAACAAACCTTGGTGGACATAGATCTTTTTAAGTAGACCCTCCAACTTCTTATCCATAGGATCTTTAAAGGCACAACTATCCTCAATAGGGATAGTAGTTCGTTTAGCTAAGGTGTAAATAGCTCCCTCCACCTTAGGCACCATCTGCCAAGATTCCCTGACAGCGTCAGCTATAGGGAACATCTTCTTGAAAATGGGAGGAGAGAAGGGAATACCTGGTGTCTCTCATTCCTTGGAAATAATCTCCAAAGTTCGCTTGGGAACTCTGAGTAAGAAGGCACTTCTAAGTATCTGTCTAACTTACTCAACTTCTCAGGAGCGACCACTATTGAATCACAGTCGTCCAGAGTCACTAAAACCTCCCTGAGCAACAGAAGGAAACCACTTCAGAATCAGTCAGAGGTAAGGAACATCCTGAGTCAGAAATGTCTCCTTCCGATAGAACCTCCATACCCTCCAATTCAGATCCCTGGGAGGGTAGGTTCGAGATTGTCATCATAGCATCAGCAACTTCATTGACCCCATAGGTGTCCTTCCTTTTACGTTTGCCTTGAAGAATAGGAAAGGCAGATAACACATCAGAAAGTGTAGAAGACATAACCTCAGCTATGTCCTTCAATGTAACTGCAGCAGAAATTTGCGGATAATTACTGAACACTGCTTGAGCGGGCATTAAGGGCATTAATTGGCCCCTTTAAATTATAAAACCCAACAATTTTACTGCACCGGATAAAGTATTTTAGCAATCCCTATTTTGTAAGAAAAATTACAGACAACCCCTGTGCCTCAACAGCTCCGCTGAGGCTCCTACCTGTCACCTGGTTTTTAGAGCAATCTTTCTAACCAGATACCGAACGAGTCCCACAACGCTAGCAACTGCTTGCTTAACACAACCATGCGGTTCCAGCGTAAAGCCCAACTGACATCCGATGTCGGAGCTCCAGAACTTGCTGATAACTGCGCGGCTTCCTGACTGAAGCGCGCGAAAAAGGAAATTAATGCTTACCTGATAAATGTATTTCTTTTACGATATGACGAGTCCACGGATTTCATCCTTACTTATGGGATTCCGCCTCCTGTTCAGCAGGAAGTGGCAAAGAGCACCACAGCAGAGCTGTATATATAGCTCCTCCCTTCCCTCCCCCTCCAGTCATTCGACCAAAGTTAGGAAGAGAAAGGAAAAGCCAAAGGTGCAGAGGTGACTAAAGTTTAACAAAAATAAATACCTGTTTTAGAAATGGCAGGGTGGGCTGTGGACTTATGGGATACAATACCAAAGCTATAGGACACGGATGAAAGGGAGGGACAAGGCAGGAACCTAAATGAAAGGCACTACTGCTTGAAGAACCTTTCTCCCAAAACCAGCCTCAGAAGAAGCAAAAGTATCAAATTTGGAAAATTTGGAAAAAGTGTGAAGAGACGACCAAGTTGCAGCCTTGCAAGTCTGTTCAACAGAAGCATCGTTTTTAAATGCCCATGAGGAAGCCACAGCCCTAGTAGAATGAGCCGTAATTCTTTCAGGAGGCTGCTATCCAGCAGTCTCATATGCCAGACGGATGATACTCTTCAGCCAAAACGAAAGAGGTAGCCATAGCTTTTTGGCCCCTACGTTTTCCAGAAAAAAACAATAATGAAGATGATTGACGAAATTCTGATTAATATTCTTATTAGAAACAACCTTAGGAAGGAAACCAGGTTTGGTACGTAAAACCACCTTATCAGAATGAAAGATAAGATAAGGTGAGTCACATTGTAACGCTGAAAGCTCAGAAACTGTACGAGCAGAAGAAATAACAACCAAAAACAAAACTTTCCAAGATAACAACTTAATATCTATGGAATGCATGGGTTCAAACAGAACCCCTTGAAGAACATTAAGAACTAAATTCAAACTCTAGGGTGGAGCAATAGGTCTAAACACAGGCTTAATTCTGGTTAAAGCCTGACAAAAAACATAATTTATGTAAGAACTTACCTGATAAATTCATTTCTTTCATATTAGCAAGAGTCCATGAGCTAGTGACGTATGGGATATACATTCCTACCAGGAGGGGCAATGTTTCCCAAACCTTAAAATGCCTATAAATACACCCCTCACCATACCCACAATTCAGTTTAACAAATAGCCAAGAAGTGGGGTGATAAAAAAGGAGCGAAAGCATAAAAAAAATAAGGAATTGGAATAATTGTGCTTTATACAGAAAATCATAACCACCACAAAAAAAGGGTGGGCCTCATGGACTCTTGCTAATATGAAAGAAATGAATTTATCAGGTAAGTTCTTACATAAATTATGTTTTCTTTCATGTCCATGAGCTAGTGACGTATGGGATAATAAATACCCAAGATGTGGAACTTCCACGCAAGAGTCACTAGAGAGGGAGGGATAAAATAAAGACAGCCAATTCCACTGAAAAATTAATCCACTACCCAAATCAAAAAAGTTTCAATTTTTATAATGAAAAAAAACTGAAAATATAAGCAGAAGAATCAAACTGAAACAGCTGCATGAAGTACCATTCTACCAAAACTGCTTCTAAAGAAGAGAAAACATCAAAATGGTAGAACATAGTAAAAGTATGCAAAGAAAAACAAGTCATTGCTTTGCAAACCTGATCCACAGAAGCTTCATTCTTAAAAAACCCAGGAAGTAGAAACTTACCTAGTAGAATGAGCCATAATCCTCCGAGGCGGGAATCCACCCGACTCCAAATAAGCATGATGAAACAAAAGTTTAAGCAAATGGCAGAAGCCTTTTGACCTTCCTAACACCAGAAAAGATAACAAATAGACTAGAAGACTATCTAAAATCTGAATAGCTTCAACATAAGATTTCAAAACTCTTACCATATCCAAAGAAAGTAAGAATCTTACCAAAGAAGTCTTAGGAAAAGACAATAATTCCTCCCTAATGTTGATAGAAATCACAACTTTAGGTAAGAATTGAAATGAGGATAGCAAAAACCACCTTATCCTGATGAAAAAATCAGAAAATGAGACTCACAAGAAAGAACAGATAATTAAAAATTGTTCTCGCTGAAGAGATGTCTAAAAAGAACAATACTTTCCATGAAAGTAAATAATGTCTAGAGAAAACATATGCTCAAATAGAAGAGCCTGTAAAGCCTTTAGAACCAAATTAAAACTCCAAGGAGGAGAAATTGGCTTAATGACAGGGTTGATAAGAACCAAAGCCTGAACAAAATAATGAATAACAGGAAGGAACACTGCCTTACCCTGATGAAAAATCAGAAAAGGAGATCCACAAGAAAGAGCAGAAAACTCAGAAACTCTTCTAGCAGAAGAGATAACCAAGAAAGTAATTTAATGTCCAGAGAACGCAAAAGGTTCAAACGGAGGAGCCTGTAAAGCCCTCATTACCAAATTGAGACTCCAAGGAGGAGATATTGACTTAATGACAGGTTTGATACAAGCCAAAGCCTGTACAAAACAATGAATATCAGAATGAATAGCAATCTTTCCGTGAAAAAGAACAGAAAGAGTAGAGATGTGTCCTTTCAAAGAACTTGCAGACAAAACCTTATCTAAACCAACCTGAAAAATTGTAAAATTCTAGGAATTGTAAAAGAATGCCAAAAGAATTTATGAGAAGAACACCAAGAAATGAAAGTCTTCCAAACTCGATAATAAATCTTTCTAGAGACAGATTTACAAACCTGTAACATAGTATTAATCACTGAGTCAGAATCAAACGTTCAATCTCCATACCTTCAAATTAAATTATTTGAGATCCTGATGGAAAAATGGGCTTTGAGATAAAAAGTCTGGTCTTAACGGAAATGTCCAAGTTTGGCAACTGGCCATCCGAATGAGATCCGCATACCAAAACCTGTGAGGCCATGCTGGAACCACCAGCAGAACAAACGAACGCTCTATTAGAATTTTGGAAGAACTAGAGGCGGAGGATATAGACAGAATGATAATTCCAAGGAAGTGTCAATGCATACGCTACTTCCGCCTGAGGATCCCCGGTCCTGAAATAGGACCCTGGGAAGTTCCTTGTTAAGACGAGAGGCCAACAGATCTATTTCTGGAAGCCCTCACATCCGAAAAATTGAAAAACATATCTGGGTAAAGACCATTCTCCCGGATGTAAAGCTTGATAAACAGAGATAATCTGCTTCCCAAACGTCTATACCTGGGAAAAGAACCCCAGAATTTAGATAGGAGCTGGATTTAGCCCAAGCAAATATCCGAGATACTTTTGTCACAGTCTAAAGACTGATAGTCACACCCTGATGAATGACATACACCACAGATGTGATAATGTCTGAAAAAAACAATAAACGTCTCTTCTTCAAAAGAAACCAACTGAAGAACTCTGGGAATGCACGGAGTTCCAAAATATCAAATGGTAATCTCGCCTCCTGAGATTTCCAAACTCCTTGTGCTGTTAGAGAACCTCAGACAGCCTCCCAACCTAAAAGACTTGCATCCATAGAGATCATGGTCCAGGTTGAGAGACCTGTAGAACTAAATGATGGTGATCTTAACCACCTAATCAAAGATAGATAAACATAGAATTCAAAGATTTAAAAAGTGAAATCCTAGAATTCCTGCAGCATTATTCAGCATAAAAAACTGGAAATAATAGAGACTGAAGGTACCGACAGACAGAGCCCAATATAAAAGTCACTTGTCTGTTAGAGACAAAGACAGTGACACAATCTATCTGGAAACCTAAAAAAGGTGACCCTTGTGTGAGGAATCAAGAGCTTTTGATAAAAAAGCTCCTCTAACCATGTCTTGAAAAAACAAAGTTGAATCATATGAGATTCCGTAGTCTCAGAAATTAAAAATAATCTGAATGAAAACAGAAAATGAAGATATGCATCTATTGTATCTAACGAAAACAAATAATGCTATCACTGACCAAAAAAAGGCAGAATAGACCATATAAATACCAAAAGATTTTCTATCTTTGGAACAATGAATAGTTTTGAATAAAAACCTCAAAACCCAGTTCCTAAAAATGGAACAGGAATAAATACCCCAGAAGATTCCAGATCTGAGCAGCGCTTGAGCCCCAACAGGTGATCAGCCGCACTTCAACATTACCCAAAATATATAGGAAAATGTTAGCCTTACTGGAATAGCTGGAATATAAAAGAGAGAAAAAGACTTCTCATAGACGGTTTAACTCTAAATTTTATTCTACACCAAAATCTAAGAAATTCGGACCGAATAGAACCAAAAAACTTCCAATTAAAAACATGTTACTTGGATAAGAATTTAGAATTTTGTTCCTGAGTAAGAACAACCGAACTAAAATAAGCTCAAAGTTTTATTCTTAGAACTCAATCTTGAAGCCCAGAGTAACAGTTAAGAAATGAATCAAATAATTGATTATCTTGGAAAAAAGAAATAAGAATTTTTAGAAATCACAAAATTCTTCTAGCTAAAAACAGCTAAAGACATAGATTAAACCTCATTTGTGAAAATATTCAATAAAATGAAGATACAAATGAAATAATTAGCATGTTAATCCAGTTAAAGGACCAGTCAACACCAGACTTGCATAAACAAATGCAACAGCACCCAGTCTGAACCTCAAATGAGCAGAAGACTTTGTCCCTTAACAATGCTAAATAAAACATAATCTGATACTTGAATTTAAAGTAAACAGAATAAATGAAGCAATTGCAACATCATTCAAATA
Source organism: Bombina bombina (assembly GCF_027579735.1). NCBI lineage: Eukaryota > Metazoa > Chordata > Amphibia > Anura > Bombinatoridae > Bombina > Bombina bombina. Next base: position 957,897,845 of record NC_069499.1, read on the forward strand.
AATCACAGGTGAAAAATAATTTTCCTTAAATAGGATACAACCATCTAAAGGAAAAATAAATACTATTTTGCTATAGAAACAATAGCATAATTAGCAGGAGTAGAGATAGCCCCATTAAAGTGGAGAACCATCAAAATTGAAATGAATTGCCGGCAAAGAATATAATTTAAATCCTTTAACCCCTTAGTGACCGAGGACGTGCAGGGTACGTCTGAAAAAAAAAGGCAGTTAACGCCTGACGACGTACCCTGCACGTCCTCGGCTAAAGTGAGTGCTGGAAGCGATCAAGATCGCTTCCAGGCACTATTACAGTACTGCAGGGATGCCTCGATGTCTGGGCATCCCTGCAGTGCTGTTACGGAGTGCCGGGACCGGAGCGATCACTCCCCCTTGAGTGATCACTTCCGGTTTTGCTCCACGTGGAGCCCGGCAGTGCAGCAGAGCATCGGAAGCGATCGGACACGCTTCCGATGCTCTGCTAGTGTGCTAAGTGCCTCGGTGGGTCGAGGCACTTAGTTAGTATATAAATAAAATTAAAATTTAAAAAAAAAAAATATTATATAATATTAAAAAGCCCCACATATAGCGCCCCCCCCCCCTCCCCCATGAGGCTTCCAAAATGGCGATGCCCGGTGCATCATGGGGCATCTGGGGGTGTCCCTAGCCTGTCTCACCATAGGGGCAAGCTAGGGTCACCCAATCTGAGCCTTCTTAGAAAAAAAAAAAATAATAATAAAATACCCCATTTGTCTGATCATGTCAATATTTGTAAATATTGACTCTGATCAGTGTGGATCTCCCTCCCTCTCCTCACTTGCCATTTTGTTGGAGAAAGAGAGAGACCTGTATTTTAGCAGAGAGAGATTTATTTCTTTTATTTGTTAAAAAATTTAAAATCCAAAGGCTCTTTTCAGAGCCATTAACCCCTAGCTTGCCAGTGATCACTATAAATCACTGGCAGTAGCACAGCTGCACTTTTTTTTGCTGTCTGTGCATTTTTTTAGGGGTTAATTTTTGTTGTTGTATTTTTTTTTAAAAACTCAAAGGCTCCTTTCAGAGCCATTTAGCTAATTTAATTTAATTTAAAGACTATTTAACCCCTAGCTTGCCAGTGATCGCTATACATCACTGGCATTAGCATAGCTGTAATTTTTTGCTGTCTGTGCATTTTTTAGGGGTTAATTTTTGTTGTTGTAATTTTTTAAAAACCTAAACGCTCCTTTCAGAGCCATTTAGCTAATTTAATTTAATTTAAATAGTATTTAACCCCTAGCTTGCCAGTGATCGCTATACATCACTGGCATTAGCATAGCTGTACATTTTTGCTGTCTGTGAATTTTTTTAGGGGTTAATTTGTGTTGTTGTAATTTTTTAAAAAACCAAAGGCTCCTTTCAGAGCCATTTAGCTAATTTAATTTAATTTAAAGAGTATTTAACCCCTAGCTTGCCAGTGATCGCTATAAATCACTGGCATTAGCATAGCTCTACATTTTTGCTGTCTGTGCATTTTTTTAGGGGTTAATTTTTGTTGTTGTAATTTTTTAAAAACCTAAACGCTCCTTTCAGAGCCATTTAGCTAATTTAATTTGATTTAAAGAGTATTTAACCCCTAGCTTGCCAGTGATCGCTATAAATCACTGGCATTAGCATAGCTGTACTTTTTTAAAAAAAAACCCAAAGGCCATTTAGTTAATTTAATTTAAAGAGTATTTAACCCCTAGCTTGCCAGTGATCGCTATAAATCACTGGCATTAGCATAGCTGTACTTTTTTTAAAAAAAACCCAAAGGCCATTTAGTTAATTTAATTTAAAGAGTATTTAACCCCTAGCTTGCCAGTGATCGCTATAAATCACTGGCATTAGCATAGCTGTACTTTTTTTAAAAAAAAAACCCAAAGGCCATTTAGTTAATTAATTAATTTTGGTTTTCTGTGACAGATACAAAAATGTCACAGAAAAGATATAGTGTTGAGGAGGCGTATGCCATCCTTGCGTCAGAGTCAGATGCCTCTATGTCTGACTCAGACCCCAATTTTGACCCTGCCATATGCTCAGATACATCATTAGATGCAGTCTCAACTGATAGTGATGTATCTGTGGCTGCTAGCCCCCCTGCCAGCCCCCCTGCTAGCCCCCCTGCCAGCCCCCCTGCTAGAAGGAGGCGTGTTGCTGCCATTGCCGCTGAAGAGTGGGTAACGCCTCATCTCCAGAGGCCAGATATCCCACCCTTCACAGCAAATGCTGGCATAAATATAGATGTGGCAGGTTTTAGCCCCCAACAGTTTCTGGAGGTGTTTCTGGGTGATGATGTATTGGGGAACATTGTCGCCCAAACTAATTTATATGCCCATCAGTACCGTGCTGCAAAGCCTGAAACATATTTGGCAAAGCAGCAATGGGCCCCCATCAATGTGCCAGAATTTAAAAAATTCTGGGCATTGACTATGCTGATGGGCATCATAAAGAAACCCTCCGTTCGCTCCTACTGGAGCAGTAGCCCCATCTGCTCTACCCCCATTTTCTCCCAGAGTATGTCGAGGCAGAGATATGAAATGATTCTTCATTTCATGCACTTCAGCGACAACAGCCTGTGCCCCCCTAGGGAGCATCCCCAATTTGACAGGCTGTATAAAATCCGCCCCCTGATTACCCACTTTTCTGCCAGGTTTGCAGAGGCTTATACACCTGGAAGGAATATATGCGTTGATGAATCCCTGATGAAGTATAAGGGAAGGCTGGGATTCAAGCAGTATATTCCTTCCAAGCGCTCCAGGTATGGGGTAAAGGTGTATAAGCTCTGTGAGAGCGAGACTGGGTATACTCAGGCCTTCCGGGTGTATGAGGGAAAGGATAGCCACCTTGACCCTCCAGGTTGCCCAGAACATATGGGAACCACTGGCAAGATTGTCTGGGACCTGATATTACCCCTAATGAACAAAGGGTATCACTTGTACTTAGACAATTTTTATACAAGTGTCCTTTTGTTCAAGCTACTGTATTGCTTTGATACAGTAGCTTGCGGTACTATTAAAAAGAACCGCAAAGGTTTCCCAGGACAACTTGTACGCACCCGGCTACGAAGGGGGGAGACCTCTGCTCTGCGCCAAGAGGAGCTGTTGGCACTGAAGTACAGAGACAAGAAGGATGTATACCTTCTTACCACCATCCACACAGAGAGGACGGTGGCGGTCTCTGTACGTGGCAGAGCTGAGATCATAAGGAAGCCAGTGTGCATCAAATCTTATAACCGGCATATGGGTGGGGTTGATCTGGCAGATCAGCTGCTGCAGCCCTACCTAATTATGCGGAAGACAAGGGCCTGGTACAAAAAGGTTGCAATTTACCTAATGCAGATTGCAACCCACAACGCTTTTTTGTTGTTCAAAAAAGCAAACCCCGGAATGAAACTGACTTTTTTACAATTTCAGCTCCAGATCATTTCGGGGATTTTGTACCATGATGCACCTGCTCCCCGGGCGGTGATGGGAGAGAGCAGAGTTGGGGCTACTCATTTTATTTTTAAAATCCCCCCTACTGCCGCAAAGCAGAGACCACAAAAAAAATGCAGAGTCTGTACCAAGAGGGGGCAGAGAAGGGACACTGTATATCACTGTCCTGATTGCCCTGGACAGCCTGGACTCTGCATTGGGGACTGCTTCAAGCGGTACCATACAATGGTCAATTTTTAAAAAATAAATAAATTTGCTGTTATTTTTTTTTTGTTATGTTTACTGTTAAATTTTTTGTTATTTTTTTACTTTTAATATGCCAGATTTTTACATTTCACTAATATATTTTTTTTTCTAAAATGGGGCTGTTCTTTTTTTTTTTTTTTACAAAAACCCCTGTCAAACCTATGCATGGGGACATAGGTGTACTCAGGGTGCCTAGCAGAAAACAACCTGTAGTATTTTTTTTGCACTAACTTACAACAGTCTCTCCTAAATCATAGTCAAAAAGCAATGTGTGTGTAAAAATGAAAATTGAAAAAATGCCACCATACACTTTCTCCAATTTTTTTAGCTAAAACAGTTACTTCAAATGCATCAAAGCACACCATATACAATACCTTGGGGTGTCAACATTTCAAAAATATGCACATTCATGGCAATAAATAAAAGTGGGGTTTACAATAGGCCCCAAACTAAAGATAGCCCTATCAGAAGAAATACTCTCACTTAATAACTAAAATCACAAGTCATAAAATTGTAACATAACCTTCCCAAAATCCTGGCAAACCTATGCATGGGGGGCATAGGTGTACTCAGGGTGCCTAGCAGAAAACAACCTGAAGTATTTTTTTGCACTAACTTACAACAGTCTCTCCTAAATCATAGTCAAAAAGCAATGTGTGTGTAAAAATGAAAATTGAAAAAATGCCACCATACACTTTCTCCAATTTTTTTAGCTAAAACAGTTACTTCAAATGCATCAAAGCACACCATATACAATACCTTGGGGTGTCAACATTTCAAAAATATGCACATTCATGGAAACAAATAAATTGGGGTATGTTAAAATACCCCCAAAAAGACAATAGGCAAAGAAAATATGTTAAATGTGAAAAAAAAAATCACAAACGCATGTTGGACATTTGGCATTACACCCCCCGAACAAGCCAAGAAACTTATGCATAGGTGGTATCACTGTACTCAGGAGATGTTGGTGAACACATATTGGGGTCTTCTTTGGCAGTAACACATAACAGGAGCTGAGAATTCATGTCTAAAGTACAATGTGTGTGAAAAATAACACACAAAAAATGACTGCCTAATAGTTTGACAAAGAATTAGTGCATGGAAAGTGTTAAAATACCAGCATTTGAAATACCCTAGGGTGTCTACTTTTCAAAAATATATGGTTTGATGGGGGTAAATTACATTGGTCGGCTTCAGAAATGTCCTACATAGGACATGGGTGCATGGGATGTGAAAATTCCAAGTTGAAAAACTGGAATGCGCCCCCTAAAAATAAGGCCTTTTAGCCCCCAGAGAACCCAACACACCTATACATGGGTGGTATCACTGTACTCAGGAGATGTTGTTGAATACATATTGAGGTTTTTTTTGGCAGTAACACATAACAGGGACTGAGAATATATGCCTAAAGTACAATGTGTGTGAAAAATAATGCAAAAAAATGACTACCTAAAAGTTTGACAAAGACTAGTGGTTGAATTAGTGCATGGAAAGTGTTAAAATACCAGCATTTGAAATACCCTAGGGTGTCTACTTTTCAAAAATATATGGTTTGATGGGGGTAATTTACATTGGCCGGCTTCAGAAATGTCCCAAATAGGACATGGGTGCATGATGACAGATGTGAAAATTCCAAGTTGAAAAACTGGAATGCGCCCCCTAAAATTAAGGCCTTTTAGCCCCCAGAGAACCCGACACACCTATACATGGGGGGTATCACTGTACTCAGGAGATGTTGTTGAATACATATTGATGTTTTTTTTGGCAGTAACACATAACAGGGACTGAGAATATATGCCTAAAGTACAATGTGTGTGAAAAATAATGCAAAAAAATGACTACCTAAAAGTTTGACAAAGACTAGTGGTTGAATTAGTGCATGGAAAGTGTTAAAATACCAGCATTTGAAATACCCTAGGGTGTCTACTTTTCAAAAATATATGGTTTGATGGGGGTAATTTACATTGGCCGGCTTCAGAAATGTCCCAAATAGGACATGGGTGCATGATGACAGATGTGAAAATTCCAAGTTGAAAAACTGGAATGCGCCCCCTAAAATTAAGGCCTTTTAGCCCCCAGAGAACCCGACACACCTATACATGGGGGGTATCACTGTACTCAGGAGATGTTGTTGAATACATATTGAGGTTTTTTTTGGCAGTAACACATAACAGGGACTGAGAATATATGCCTAAAGTACAATGTGTGTGAAAAATAATGCAAAAAAATGACTACCTAAAAGTTTGACAAAGACTAGTGGTTGAATTAGTGCATGGAAAGTGTTAAAATACCAGCATTTGAAATACCCTAGGGTGTCTACTTTTCAAAAATATATGGTTTGATGGGGGTAATTTACATTGGCCGGCTTCAGAAATGTCCCAAATAGGACATGGGTGCATGATGACAGATGTGAAAATTCCAAGTTGAAAAACTGGAATGCGCCCCCTAAAATTAAGGCCTTTTAGCCCCCAGAGAACCCGACACACCTATACATGGGGGGTATCACTGTACTCAGGAGATGTTGTTGAATACATATTGAGGTTTTTTTTGGCAGTAACACATAACAGGGACTGAGAATATATGCCTAAAGTACAATGTGTGTGAAAAATAATGCAAAAAAATGACTACCTAAAAGTTTGACAAAGACTAGTGGTTGAATTAGTGCATGGAAAGTGTTAAAATACCAGCATTTGAAATACCCTAGGGTGTCTACTTTTCAAAAATATATGGTTTGATGGGGGTAATTTACATTGGCCGGCTTCAGAAATGTCCCAAATAGGACATGGGTGCATGATGACAGATGTGAAAATTCCAAGTTGAAAAACTGGAATGCGCCCCCTAAAATTAAGGCCTTTTAGCCCCCAGAGAACCCGACACACCTATACATGGGGGGTATCACTGTACTCAGGAGATGTTGTTGAATACATATTGATGTTTTTTTTGGCAGTAACACATAACAGGGACTGAGAATATATGCCTAAAGTACAATGTGTGTGAAAAATAATGCAAAAAAATGACTACCTAAAAGTTTGACAAAGACTAGTGGTTGAATTAGTGCATGGAAAGTGTTAAAATACCAGCATTTGAAATACCCTAGGGTGTCTACTTTTCAAAAATATATGGTTTGATGGGGGTAATTTACATTGGCCGGCTTCAGAAATGTCCCAAATAGGACATGGGTGCATGATGACAGATGTGAAAATTCCAAGTTGAAAAACTGGAATGCGCCCCCTAAAATTAAGGCCTTTTAGCCCCCAGAGAACCCGACACACCTATACATGGGGGGTATCACTGTACTCAGGAGATGTTGTTGAATACATATTGAGGTTTTTTTTGGCAGTAACACATAACAGGGACTGAGAATATATGCCTAAAGTACAATGTGTGTGAAAAATAATGCAAAAAAATGACTACCTAAAAGTTTGACAAAGACTAGTGGTTGAATTAGTGCATGGAAAGTGTTAAAATACCAGCATTTGAAATACCCTAGGGTGTCTACTTTTCAAAAATATATGGTTTGATGGGGGTAATTTACATTGGCCGGCTTCAGAAATGTCCAAAATAGGACATGGGTGCATGATGACAGATGTGAAAATTCCAAGTTGAAAAACTGGAATGCGCCCCCTAAAATTAAGGCCTTTTAGCCCCCAGAGAACCCGACACACCTATACATGGGGGGTATCACTGTACTCAGGAGATGTTGTTGAATACATATTGAGGTTTTTTTTGGCAGTAACACATAACAGGGACTGAGAATATATGCCTAAAGTACAATGTGTGTGAAAAATAATGCAAAAAAATGACTACCTAAAAGTTTGACAAAGACTAGTGGTTGAATTAGTGCATGGAAAGTGTTAAAATACCAGCATTTGAAATACCCTAGGGTGTCTACTTTTCAAAAATATATGGTTTGATGGGGGTAATTTACATTGGCCGGCTTCAGAAATGTCCCAAATAGGACATGGGTGCATGATGACAGATGTGAAAATTCCAAGTTGAAAAACTGGAATGCGCCCCCTAAAATTAAGGCCTTTTAGCCCCCAGAGAACCCGACACACCTATACATGGGGGGTATCACTGTACTCAGGAGATGTTGTTGAATACATATTGAGGTTTTTTTTTGGCAGTAACACATAACAGGGACTGAGAATATATGCCTAAAGTACAATGTGTGTGAAAAATAATGCAAAAAAATGACTACCTAAAAGTTTGACAAAGACTAGTGGTTGAATTAGTGCATGGAAAGTGTTAAAATACCAGCATTTGAAATACCCTAGGGTGTCTACTTTTCAAAAATATATGGTTTGATGGGGGTAATTTACATTGGCCGGCTTCAGAAATGTCCCAAATAGGACATGGGTGCATGATGACAGATGTGAAAATTCCAAGTTGAAAAACTGGAATGCGCCCCCTAAAATTAAGGCCTTTTAGCCCCCAGAGAACCCGACGCACCTATACATGGGGGGTATCACTGTACTCAGGAGATGTTGTTGAATACATATTGAGGTTTTTTTTGGCAGTAACACATAACAGGGACTGAGAATATATGCCTAAAGTACAATGTGTGTGAAAAATAATGCAAAAAAATGACTACCTAAAAGTTTGACAAAGACTAGTGGTTGAATTAGTGCATGGAAAGTGTTAAAATACCAGCATTTGAAATACCCTAGGGTGTCTACTTTTCAAAAATATATGGTTTGATGGGGTAATTTACATTGGCCGGCTTCAGAAATGTCCCAAATAGGACATGGGTGCATGATGACAGATGTGAAAATTCCAAGTTGAAAAACTGGAATGCGCCCCCTAAAATTAAGGCCTTTTAGCCCCCAGAGAACCCGACACACCTATACATGGGGGGTATCACTGTACTCAGGAGATGTTGTTGAATACATATTGAGGTTTTTTTTGGCAGTAACACATAACAGGGACTGAGAATATATGCCTAAAGTACAATGTGTGTGAAAAATAATGCAAAAAAATGACTACCTAAAAGTTTGACAAAGACTAGTGGTTGAATTAGTGCATGGAAAGTGTTAAAATACCAGCATTTGAAATACCCTAGGATGTCTACTTTTCAAAAATATATGGTTTGATGGGGGTAATTTACATTGGCCGGCTTCAGAAATGTCCCAAATAGGACATGGGTGCATGATGACAGATATGAAAATTCCAAGTTGAAAAACTGGAATGCGCCCCCTAAAATTAAGGCCTTTTAGCCCCCAGAGAACCCGACACACCTATACATGGGGGGTATCACTGTACTCAGAAGTTGTTGTTGAACACATATTGAGGTGTTTTTGCTCAGTAACATATAACAGGAACTGAGAATCCATGCCTAAAGTACAATGCGTGTGAAAAATAACACACCAAAATGACTACCCAAAAGTTTGACAAAGACTGGTGGTTGAATTAGTGCATGCAAAGTGTTAAAATACCAGCATTTGAAATACCCTAGGGTGTCTACTTTTTAAAAATATATGGTTTGATGGGGGTAATTTGCATTGTCCGGCTTCAGAAATGTCCCAAATAGGACATGGGTGCATGACGACAGATGTGAAAATTCCAAATTAAAAAACTGGAATGCGCCCCCTAAAAATAAGGCCTTTTAGCCCCCAGAGAACCCAACAGACCTATACATGGGTGGTATCACTGTACTCAGGAGATGCTGCTGAAGACATATTGGGGTGTTATTTGGCAGTAACCCTTAACGTTCTCAGTAAATGTATTCTTGAATTGCTATTTTGTCAAAAAATCACCATTTTTTTTTTTTTTTTTTCAAACTTTGGCATAGATTGGTGGTAAAATAGTTGCATGGAAAGAGTCAAAATACTCCATGTTTAATACCTTAGGTTGTGTTCTTTTAAAAAATATATATATGTGAAGGGTTAATCAGGGATTCCTGACAGATATCAGTGTTCCAATGTAACTATCGCTAATTTTTTTAAAATTTTTTTGGAAATAGCAAAGTGCTACTTGTACTTATTGCCCTATAACTTGCAAAAAAAGCAAAGAACATGTAAACATTGAGTATTTCTAAACTCAGGACAAAATTTAGAAACTATTTAGCATGGGAGTTTTTTGGTAGTTGTTGAAGTGTAGGAGATTTTGAGGGTCAAAGTTAAAAAAGTGTGTTTTTTTCAATTTTTTCCTCATATTTTATAAAATTTTTTATAGTAAATTATAAGATATGATGAAAATAATGGTATCTTTAGAAAGTCCATTTAATGGCGAGAAAAACGGTATATAATATGTGTGGGTACAGTAAATGAGTAAGAGGAAAATTACAGCTAAACACAAACACCGCAGAAATGTAAAAATAGCCTTGGTCCCAAACGGACAGAAAATGGAAAAGTGCTGCGGTCATTAAGGGGTTAAAGAAGGAATAAAAGAAAATTCCCAGCCTATTCCATTCCCTAGAATGAGGAACTGGAAAAAACCTCTGAAAATACAGAAGAATAAATAAGCAGAAATAAAATGTTAGTTAGTCTGGAAAGAACTAATTACCTTAATATCCAAAATAATCAACACCTTTTCAACAAAGAACAAAAGTGGATTTGATAGTGTCAATATCTGATGAAGAAAATTCTGAAATGAGAAAAACATCATCAGAGAAGGATAAATCATTATGTAGTTGGTCATTTGAAACTGCAATAATTAAAAAAGAAGTTTGAAAAAGACCTACATTTTTTTATTAGAAGGCACGATGTCAGACAAAGCCTTTAAACTAGAATCAGAAAAATATTCTTATAAATCTTCTACGTAATTCTTGAACATAAGATGTAAAAAGAATAGCAAATATATAAAGCATAAATACTAACGGATTCTGCATGTAAAAGTTTATCATGATAACTTATTACAAACCATAGCTAAAGAAAAACATTCATAACATTTTTAAAATAAATGAACTTGGCTTTGGTAGGACTGAACCTCAGTCAAAGGGAATCCCTTAGAACGATTTTGAAACAGGAACAGAGAAATCTTGCAATATGTAATAGAAAAAAACAATCTTTAAAGCAAAATTATCAAATTCCTTAAATGACAGTTTCAGGAATGGGAAAAGAAATGCAAAATAATAAGCTTCTAAAAACCAGAAGCAATAAAAAAGTGAGATTTAAATAACCACATTTTTTGGCGCCAAAAAATGACGCCCACATTATTGGCGCTAAATACAACGCCCATATTCTTTGGCGCCAAGTATGACGCCACATCCTCTGACGCCAAAACCGACGCCCACATTTTTTGGCGGGAAAAAAATGTCTGAATACACATGCGTCAAAAAATGATGTTTACAGAATACAACTTCCGGCGTCAACTACGGCGCCGGAAATGACAAAAATTTTTGCGCCAAAAAAGTCAGCGCCAAGAATGACGCAATAAAAAGCAACATTTTCTGCCCCCGCGAGCCTAACAGCACGCAGGGAAAATGGCCAATTGAGAATTTTCAAGGTAATGAAAAAAAAAAAAAATTTAATTAAAATACATTATCCCAAATAATAAAACTGACAGTCTGAATTATAAAGGAATACTGATTATCCTGAATCATGGCAAATATAAGTTTAAAGACATATATTTAGAACTTTATATATAAAGTGCCCAACCATAGCTTAGAGTGTCACAAAAAATAAGATTTTACTTACCCCAGGCCACTCATCTACATATAGTAGATAGCCAAACCAGTACTGAAACGAGAATCAGTAGAGGTAATGGTACATAAGAGTATATCGTCGATCTGAAAAGGGAGGTAAGAGATGAATCTCTACGACCGATAACAGAGAACCTATGAAATAGATCCCGTAGAAGGAGACCATGGTATTCAAATAGGCAATACTCTCTTCACATCCCTCTGACATTCACTGCACTCTGAGAGGAAAACCGGGCTCCAGCCTGCTGCGAAGAGCATATCAACGAAGAATCTAGCACAAACTTACTTCACCACCTCCACGGGAGGCAAAGTTTGTAAAACTGAATTGTGGGTGTGGTGAGGGGTGTATTTATAGGCATTTTAAGGTTTGGGAAACTTTGCCCCTCCTGGTAGGAATGTATATCCCATACGTCACTAGCTCATGGACTCTTGCTAATTACATGAAAGAAAGACTGAACATCTGGAACATCTGCCAAACGTTTGTGTAGCAAAATTGACAATGCAGAGATTTGTCCCTTAAAGGAACTCGCTGATAATCCTTTCTCCAATCCTTCTTGGAGAAAAGACAGAATCCTAGGAATCCTAACTCTACTCCATGAGTAGCCCTTGGATTTGCACCAATAAAGATATTTACGCCATATCTTATGGTAGATCTTTCTAGTAACAGGCTTACGTGCCTGAATCAAAGTATCAATGACCGAATCAGAGAACGCCCGCTTAGATAAAATCAAGCGTTCAATCTCCAAGCAGTCAGTTGCAGAGAAACTAGATTTGAATGTTGGAAGGGTCCCTGAATGAGAAGGTCCTGCCTCAATGGAAGCTTCCACGGCGGCAGAGAGGACATGTCCACTAGATCGGCATACCAAGTCCTGCAAGGCCACGCAGGCGCAATTAGAATTACAGAAGCTCTCTCCTGTTTGATCTGAGCAATCACCCGGGGAAGGAGAGCAAACGGTGGAACACATAAGCTAGGTTGAACGACCAAGGCACTGCCAAGGCATCTATCAGTTCGGCCTGAGGATCCCTTGACCTGGATCCGTATCTTGGGAGCTTGGCATTCTGACAAGACGCCATCAGATCCAATTCCGGTCTGCCCCATCTGAGAATCAGGGTGGCAAAGACCTCCGGATGGAGTTCCCACTCCCCTGGATGAAACGTCTGCTTAAAAAGTCCGCTTCCCAGTTGTCAACTCCTGGGATGTAGATTGCTGACAGATAACAAGAGTGAGCCTCCGCCAACCGAATTATCTTGGATACTTCTTTCATCGCTAAGGAACTTCTTGTTCCTCCCTGATGATTGATGTAAGCCACAGTCGTGATGTTGTCCGACTGAAAACGGATGAATTTGGCCGAAGCCAACGGAGGCCAAGCCTGAAGCGCATTGAATATTGCTCTCAATTCAAGAATATTGATTGGAAGTTGAGACTCTGAACGAGTCCACACACCCTGAGCCTTCAGGGAATTCCAGACTGCACCCCAACCTAGTAGGCTGGCGTCCGTTGTCACTATCACCCATGAGGGTCTGCTGAAGCACGTCCCTTGGGACAGATGATCCGGTGACAACCACCAAAGTAGAGAGTCTCTTGTCTCCTGATCCAGATCTATCTGAGGAGACAGATCTGCATAATCTCCATTCCACTGTCTGAGCATGTTCAGTTGTAGCGGTCTGAGATGAAAATGATCAAACGGAATGATGTCCATTGCCGCCACCATCAATCCAATTACCTCCATGCACTGTGCCACTGATGGCCGAGGATTGGACTGAAGGGCTCGGCATGTATTTAGAATCTTTAACTTTCTGACCTCTGTCAAAAAATTTTTCATGGATATGGAATCTATTAAAGTTCCCAGGAAAGGAACCCTGGTCTGTGGAATTAATGAACTCTTTTCTAGATTCACCTTCCACCCGTGAGTCCTCAGAAAGGACAGAACCATGTCTGTATGAGACTTTGTCCGATGGTAAGATGACGCCTGGATCAGAATATCGTCTAGATAAGGTGCCACTGCAATACCCCGCGGCCTGAGAACCGCCAGAAGGGACCCTAGAACCTTTGTGAAGATCCGGGGTGCTGTGGCCAACCTGAAGGGAAGAGCCACAAACTGAAAATGTTTGTCCAAGAAGGCAAACCTTAGGAACTGATGATGATCCTTGTGGATAGGAATATGAAGGTATGCATCCTTCAAGTCCACGGTAGTCATATATTGACCCTCCTGGATCAATGGAAGAATTGTTCGATTAGTCTCCATCTTGAAGGATGGGACTCTGAGAAACTTGTTTAGACTCATCTAAAATGGGTCTGAACGTTCCCTCTTTTTTGGGAACCACGAAAAGATTTGAGTAAAACCCCCGCCCTTGTGCCAGTATTGGAACGGGACAAATTACTCCCATAGTAGAGAGGTCATTTACACAACGTAAGAACGCCTCTCTTTTATCTGGTCTACAGACAATCGTGAAAGAAGAAACCTCCCCCTTGGGAGAGAATTTTTGAATTCCAGTTGATACCCATGGGACACGATGTCCAGTGTCCAGGGGTCCTGAACATCTCTTACCCAAACCTGGGCAAATAGAGAAAGTCTGCCCCCTACTAGATCCGGTCCCGGATCGGGGGCCGCCCCTTCATGCTGTCTTGGGAGCAGCAGTGGGCTTCTTGGGTTGTTTACCTTTATTCCAAGCCTGGTTGGGTCTCCAGACGGTCTTGGCTTGAGCAAAATTCCCTTCCTGTTTAGCGGAAGAAGAAGCGGGGACTCCTTTGAAATTTCGAAAGGAACGAAAATTATTTTGTTTACCCCTCAATTTAGCTGCTTTATCCTGAGGTAGGAGATGGCCCTTACCTCCCGTAATGTCAGAAATTATTTCTTTCAAGTCAGGCCCGAATAGGGTTTACCCTTTGAAAGGAATAGCTAAAAGCTTTGACTTAGATAACACATCAGCAGACCAAGACTTTAACCATAGCGCTCTACGCGCTAAAATGGCAAATCCGGCATTCTTAGCCGCCAACTTGGCAATCTGAAAGGCGGCGTCCGTAATAAAAGAATTAGCCAGCTAAAGAGCCTTAATTCTATCTAGAATTTCCTCTAAAGGAGTCTCAGTCTTAAGAGACTCTTCTAAGGCGTCAAAACAGAAAGCCGCCGCAGTGGTAACTGGTACAATGCAGGCTGTCGGTTGTAGAAGGAAACCCTGATGAATAAATAACTTTTTTAGAAGACCCTCCAACTTTTTATCCATAGGGTCTTTGAAAGCACAACTGTCCTCAATAGGAATAGTTGCAAGCTTAGCCAGGGTAGATATAGGTCCCTCCACCTTAGGGACTGTCTACCAAGAGTCCCGAATAGTGTCAGATATAGGATACATCTTCTTAAAATTAGGGGAGGGTGAGAACGGGATACCTGGTCTTTCCCATTCCCGTGTAATAATTTCCAAGGTTCTCTTAGGAACCGTAAAAACATCAGAGTAAGCAGGCACCTCTAAGTATTTAAAAGAGAGTAAAAAACAGAGGCGCCACCATGGCCTAATATCGCCAATACAAATAAAAACAGCAGCACAGGAGAATGTGAATACTCACAAACATAAAGTACCCAACTGGTGCTAGTGGAGCGGGCTGAAACTTCACAGTGGTCCAGCACACTGTATCCTTGGCACAGAGACACTCAGACAGTATTCATGTGCCTATGAGGGCAAGAAAAAGCAAACCAATATGGCCCAATATCATCTGGACAAGGAAAGAATAAACCCAAATGCTTGCACTTACAGGATAGTAGGCACCTGTGGGTGCAATATCAGCAAACTGGAACCAAAACGTTGCCCAGTAGACTAATGCAAAGACAATCCTCAGCAGGGACGAGGAACAAAAATGTAATTATCACAGAAGGTGATAAACCACACAATAGCAAGTGTATAAAAATATAAAAAAAATAAATGACGCCCCTCAGGTTTCTGACACTGAATGTTAGGGGTCTAAACACTTTTGGTAAACGCAGTTTGCTTGTTAGAACACTAAAATTTCATAAGGCTGACATAGCCTTTCTTCAGGAAACGCACCTCTTAGGAGATGTCTCCCCCGGCCCGTCATTTCGGGATTATCCAGTAGTAAAAACAGCCTCTTACTCTAAGAAAGCCAGAGGCGTTGCTATCCTCATTAACAAAAGAGTGGCCTTTGAACCGCTTTATGAGTTCAGAGATCCACAAGCAAGATTCCTTATCCTGATATGCAAACTTGACCATGTCACCTACACCTTAGTATCTGTATATTTACCTAATACCCTCCAGCCCAGATATCTGAAGAAAATCTTGCATAAAGTGGACCTAGTGAGACAGGGCAGGGTGATAGTGGCGGGTGACCTGAACATGGTGTGGGATGGTGGCCTTGACAGACAAACAAAACCACCTAAAAAAAGTCCCTCTTGCCCAGAGACCGTTAGTCGCAGATTCCGAGAGCTCATGTCACAATTTAATTTTTTTGATGTTTGGAGATCTCTACATCCTCTGGACAGAGATTATACTCACTATTCTATACCCCACTCCACACACTCTAGATTAGATTACATATTTTGTCACCCAGACTCCTTAGACATTATTCTTCGCACAATGATCTGTGCGTGCCCATGGTCAGACCATGACATGGTTTTAATGGACATAGAGTCGCAGAACACCATTAGGTCCAGACCTAACTGGAGACTACCCCACACCCTTCTTTCCGACATCCCCCTTAGAGAGGAGCTTAGGAAAGAGATAAACTTCACCCTGCGAATTAACGACACGCCTGGAATCCGGGAAGATACTCTGTGGGGAGCCTTTAAGGCCACCACTAGAGGTTTCTTTATTCAAAAACAAGCCCATTTGAGGAAACAGGCAGGCCTTTCTTTGTCTCAAGCCCATCGTAAACTTAGGGATCTTGAATCCCAAAGCCATAAAGCAGATAACATACAAATCATGGAGGAGATCAGAAATGTGAGGAGACATATATGCAAGCTAGAATATACCAAAACCCAAAATAATCTGCTCAAACTGAAACAGCTTTTCTACACTAAAGGTAATAAAGCTGACACAATCTTAGCGAATAAATTAAGACACCGCACTAGTAACTCTCGCATTCATGAAATTAAACAAGACGCTCAATCCTACAAACTCCCGTCACAGATAGGTCAGCAGTTTAACAAGTATTACTCAACACTATATAACATCCAAAAGGATACCTCATTCCACCCAGCCCCATCAGAGACTATAGGCCCTTTCCTACGCTCCCTAGGATTACCTACACTAGATGAAGCTTCCGCTGATAGCTTAGATGACCCGGTCACGCCCCAAGAGATTAAATTCGTTATTAAAAATCTGAAGTGCCTGAAGGCCCCTGGTCCAGATGGCTTTACCGCAATATTTTATAAAACATACCTCCGGGAGATTGTCCCCGTCCTGACCAGATTCTATAACCTGGCTAGAGATG
Source organism: Bombina bombina (assembly GCF_027579735.1). Classification (NCBI taxonomy): domain Eukaryota; kingdom Metazoa; phylum Chordata; class Amphibia; order Anura; family Bombinatoridae; genus Bombina; species Bombina bombina. Next base: position 957,914,625 of record NC_069499.1, read on the forward strand.
AAGGACAATTCAAAAAAGAGTTCCTAGAGGCCTCCATCACCACAATTCTCAAGCCCAGCAAAGACCCAACACTCTGCACTAGCTATAGGCCCATATCTTTGATTAATACCGATGTTAAAATATATGCAAAAATTTTCGCGAATAGACTCGCAAGACTCCTCCCCTCATTTATTAACCCTGACCAGGTTGGCTTCATCCCTGGAAGAGAAGGTCCCGACAATACGAGAAGGCTCCTTAATATTCTTCTAGAAGCCAAAAGACTCAACAAACCAATTGCAGTGCTTTCTCTCGATGCTGAGAAAGCATTTGACCGGGTCAGATGGGACTTCCTGTGGGAAGTTCTAAAGATCTTTCGCTTCCCGACCTCCATCATTCAAGCAATACAGGCTTTGTACTCGGCCCCTACGGCCTCAGTTAAGGGTCTAGGATTCCATTCCTCCCCTTTCCCTATTTCAAATGGCACCCGACAGGGTTGCCCCCTATCGCCCATCCTGTTTGCGCTGGCCATTGAACCGCTCGCTGCTGCCATTAGAGCTGACAAAGAGATATCTGGAGTTATCTTGCACGGAACGGTCCACAAAGTGGCTCTGTTCGCAGATGACACCACCATACTCTCCGCAAACCCCCTCAGTGAGATTCCTAAACTTTTATCTACACTAGAAGCATTCAGTAGCCTGTCCTTTTATAGGCTAAATCAATCCAAAACCGAACTCTACACACAGGGTTTCCCGGAATCTGTCACTAATTCACTACGAGACAAATACAACTTTGTTATCAATAATACGTATGTCTCCCACTTAGGAGTTAAACTCTCCAACTCCATCCCCAACCTTATCTTAAATAATTATAAGCCCCTTTTAACCGAATTACACACTCTGTCCAGTCAATGGAATTTCCGTTCCATATCTTGGCTAGGTCGGATAACAGCCCTTAAAATGAGCTTTCTTCCAAAATTAACATATATCATGCGTTGCCTCCCTATTAGAGTACCTAGAGCCCTGCTCACTCAGTTTCAGGGCGCCTGTACCAAGTATATATGGCAAAACAAACCTCCACGGGTAGCCCACAGACTTCTGCAATACCCCAGAATGCATGGAGGAGTGGCCTCCCCGTCCATACTCAGATACTATGAGGCCGCCATGCTCACACACATTACCCAATGGGGTATAAAAGATTCCGATAGCAAATGGAGGTCAGTTGAACAGGCCTCCCTACCCTTCGACCTTACCCTGAGGGACCTGATCTGGACCCCTCCACATTGCCGAAAAACCTTAGGCATAGAGAATCAGGTGGTCCGAGAATGTTTAGCCTCTTGGGAACTCCTGAGACATTATTCCCAGGTGGCCCCCCACCCATCCCCTATCACTTCATTAACTGGCCTATTATCTGGTCTCCCAGACTCCCACCCCTCAACGTGGCTGAGACTTGGTGTCTCGAAGGTGGCTGACCTATGGTCCTCATCTTCCTGCGATTCGTTTGTATCCTTTGCCCACATTGGCGGTTCAGCACCCCCCCCCCCGCGCTATATGCGCTTCGAATATATAAGAGTCCTCAGCTTTCTGACTAGCTGGGGCTTTAAATCATCTCTCTCTAGACAACTAACCATCTGGGAAGCCAGATGGCAACAGGGATTGAGACTAGGTAAGCCACTATCTTTCCACTATTCCATCATGGAGGGCGCATCCCCTACAGACAAAGCCACTCATATCACTAAATGGGAACAGAAACTCGAGTTCAGTGCCCCCACCAAAGAGTGGCACCGTACATTACTTCTCACAAATAAAACTCTCCACTGTGTCACTATGCATGAGAACTATATCAAACTACTCACACAATGGTACTTTGTGCCTGCTAGACTAGCCACAATTTTCCCTGGTGCATCTCCTATCTGTTGGAGAGATTGCGGTAGAGCAGGAGACATGTCACACATTTGGTGGACTTGCTCCAAATTGAGGCCCATTTGGAATAAGTGTTTCTCAACTCTTAGGACCATGGGCATCTCCCTTCCCAATACCCCAGAAGTCGCCTTACTCCACATAGGTACCTGCAAACTCCCTAGGCACTATGCTTCCTTAAGCATCTATTTATTTTCAGCTATCAAACTCAATATAGCTAAAGCTTGGAAAAGAACTAGCCCTCCATCCTGGTCTGACATCACCCAAACCATGGCCTACATCTACACCATGGAAAAACCTATCTATTATTCCAAGGGTAAAGTTGACTTTTTCAAACTGATTTGGGCAGAATGGAAAGATAGATTTGACACGACTTGGCTCCCTAGCTTTAAGACCTAGCCCATTATACCCTCACTCAATAATGTCGGTACAACATCCCACACCTATCTAGTGTTATTTGGTGTCCATGATAGGTTTATTCCCTTGGCCTTAGACCCTATCCTTCCCCTCCCCCCTCCCCTCTCTCATGGATGACCTCCCCCCCCCTCTCCTCTCTTATTGATGATCCCCCCCCTCCCCTCCCCTCCACCCCCCCCTTTTTTCTCTCTTTTCTTTTTTTCCTTCTCCCTTTTTCCCTTTCTTCAGTTACTTCTGACTTAAGTGAACAATTTTGTAATACCCTTACTTTAGATACTGAGGTTACAGATGTTTAGTTGCTCCATTAATGTATAATGTATATACTATGTTTTCTTATGTATCCATTTCTTTTGTCATTTTACTGAAATAGTACGCTTTGGTCGTACTAATGTTGTACATCTTTATCTCATATGAAAAATCTAATAAAAATTACTTAAAAAAAAAAATATATATATATATAAAAAAATATCTTTATTTACACAGCGACGCGTTTCTCAGCCTACTCTGGGCTGTTTCATCAGGCTATCTGGGTTTATTCTTTCCTTGTCCAGATGATATTGGGCCATGTTGGTTTGCTTTTTCTTGCCCTCATAGGCACATGAATACTGGGTTCTCAGAGGATATCCGACTGTCTCTGCGCCAAGGATACAGTGTGCTGGACCACTGTGAAGTTTCAGCCCGCTCTACTAGCACCAGTTGGGTGCTTTATGTTTGTGAGTATTCACATTCTCCTGTGCTGCTGTTTTTATCTGTATTGGCGATATTAGGCCATGGTGGCGCCTCTGTTTTTTACTCTCTTAGATTCTGAACATCAAGATAGCCATCCTTTGACAGAGTGCTGCCTCAACCTCTGGATTATTTAATCACCCTGGATATATAGACATTTATATTATTTGATTTTATTTTATACCATATATTGTCTTTATTACTTTGTATTTTATTTTAGTTTCATATTATTGTTGATACTACCACTTGTTATGGTGTATAGCATATATAACTGTGTGGCTACTCACCTTTGAGATTTCCTTAAGTCCCCACATAGACCATCCAATACATTTGAAACTGAGGAAGCGCCCCCGAAGGGCGTGGTGTGTTGTGAGTACACATCACTCTCTTTTCACACACCTCTAAGTATTTGTCCATCTTACACAATTTCTCTGGTGGTACCACAATAGAGTCGCTAAAACCTCCCGAAGCAACAGGCGGAGGTGTTCAAGCTTAAATCTAAAGGACATGACGTCTGAGTCCGTCTGAGATAACACACTTCCCGAATCAGAAAGTTCCCCCTCAGACAGAAGTTCCCTGACCCCCAAATCAGATCCCTGTGAGGGTACATCAGAAATAAACAAAGCATCAGAGGTCGCAGTATTCAAATTGACTTCTGTCCTGCTGCGTTTGCCCTGTAACACTGGCAACTTAGATAAAACCTCTGTATGGGAAGATGACATAACTGCAGCCATATCCTGCAGAGTAAATGAAGTAGACGTGGTTGAAAAACCCGGCGTCGCTTAGGTGGGCGTTAAAGGATGTGACGCTTGGGGAGAAAGTAGCGGCGTATCCTGATTCTCATCAGACTGAGAAGCTTCCTTAGACATATTTCCCTTAAAGAAAATTCGCTCTTTACATAGTAAGGCCCTTTCAGTACATGAGGGACAAAAAGTAAGAGGGGGTTCCACAATGGCATCTAAACACATAGAACAAGTGTTTTCCTCAAGTTCAGACATGTTCAACAGACTAGCAATAGCAACAATAGTCGTTATATGCTTGATATATGGTACTCTTGAAGTCAAAACATATTACAAAATCTTCAACTAAAAAAATGTACTGCGCCTTTAAATAATAAAAGTGCAACTATTTTTCTGATATTAGACAAAACAATGTTTTCAGCAATAAAAATTGCCTTTATGTGGCCCAAATAGCTTAACAATATTGCACCACTTGTTAGGATATGGTATCTATCAATTAAATAACTATTATATCAGTATATTAAACTATCAATTCCGGCCCCTGCACCTCGCCACAGCTCTGCTGCTGCGCCTACCTGCCCCCAGATCACACTGAAGAAAACAGTCACAAGTCTTTCTGCACCCTCTGGTACAAAAGCTGAGCTAGGCCCCACAGGAGCCTCAGAACCTTACTGCCGTCCGGAAAACACACTGCCCGAAAATAGGCCCCGCACACCGTGGGCGTACCTCTTAGCCTTTACCGAGACCCGCATGGGTCGAAAAAACATAATTTATGTAAGAACTTACCTGATAAATTCATTTCTTTCATATTAGCAAGAGTCCATGAGCTAGTGACGTATGGGATATACATTCCTACCAGGAGGGGCAAAGTTTCGCAAACCTCAAAATGCCTATAAATACACCCTTCACCACACCCACAAATCAGTTTAACGAATAGCCAAGAAGTGGGGTGATAAGAAAAAAGTGTGAAGCATAAATATAAGGAATTGGAATAATTGTGCTTTATACAAAAAAATCATAACCACCACAAAAAAGGGTGGGCCTCATGGACTCTTGCTAATATGAAAGAAATGAATTTATCAGGTAAGTTCTTACATATATTATGTTTTCTTTCATGTAATTAGCAAGAGTCCATGAGCTAGTGACGTATGGGATAATGACTACCCAAGATGTGGATCTTCCACGCAAGAGTCACTAGAGAGGGAGGGATAAAATAAAGACAGACAATTCCGCTGAAAAAAATCCACACCCAAAAATAAAGTTTAAATCTTATAAAGAAAAAAACTGAAAATATAAGCAGAAGATTCAAACTGAAACAGCTGCCTGAAGTACTTTTCTACCAAAAACAGCTTCAGAAGAAGAAAACACATCAAAATGGTAGAATTTAGTAAAAGTATGCAAAGAAGACCAAGTTGCTGCTTTGAAAATCTGATCAACCGAAGCTTCATTCCTAAACGCCCAGGAAGTAGAAACTGACCTAGTAGAATCAGCTGTAATCCTTTGAGGCGGAGTTTTACCCGACTCGACATAAGCATGATGAATTAAAGATTTCAACCAAGATGCCAAAGTAATGGCAGAGGCCTTCTGACCTTTTCTAGAACCGGAAAAGATAACAAATAGACTAGAAGTCTTTCGGAAATTCTTAGTAGCTTCAACATAATATTTCAAAGCTCTAACTACATCCAAAGAATGCAATGATTTCTCCTTAGAATTCTTAGGATTAGGACATAATGAAGGAACCACAATTTCTCTACTAATGTTGTTAGAATTCACAACCTTAGGTAAAAATTTAAAAGAAGTTCGCAACACCGCCTTATCCTGGTGAAAAATCAGAAAAGGAGACTCACAAGAAAGAGCAGATAATTCAGAAACTCTTCTGGCAGAAGAGATGGCCAAAAGGAACAAAACTTTCCAAGAAAGTAATTTAATGTCCAATGAATGCATAGGTTAAAACGGAGGAGCTTGAAGAGCCCCCAGAACCAAATTCAAACTCCAAGGAGGAGAAATTGACTTAATGACAGGTTTTATACGAACCAAAGCTTGTACAAAACAATGAATATCAGGAAGATTAGCAATCTTTCTGTGAAAAAGAACAGAAAGAGCAGAGATTTGTCCTTTCAAGGAACTTGCAGACAAACCTTTATCCAAACCATCCTGAAGAAACTGTAAAATTCTCGGAATTCTAAAAGAATGCCAGGAAAAATGATGAGAAAGACACCAAGAAATATAAGTCTTCCAGACTCTATAATATATCTCCCTAAATACGGATTTACGAGCCTGTAACATAGTATTAATCACAGAGTCAGAAAAACCTCTTTGACTAAGAATCAAGCGTTCAATCTCCATACCTTTAAATTTAAGGATTTGAGATCCTGATGGAAAAAAGGACCTTGCGACAGAAGGTCTGGTCTTAACGGAAGAGTCCACGGTTGGCAAGAGGCCATCCGGACAAGATCCGCATACCAAAACCTGTGAGGCCATGCTGGAGCTACCAGCAGAACAGACGAGCATTCCTTCAGAATCTTGGAGATTACTCTTGGAAGAAGAACTAGAGGCGGAAAGATATAGGCAGGATGATACTTCCAAGGAAGTGACAATGCATCCACTGCTTCCGCTTGAGGATCCCTGGATCTGGACAGATACCTGGGAAGTTTCTTGTTTAGATGAGAGGCCATCAGATCTATTTCTGGAAGTCCCCACATTTGAACAATCTGAAGAAATACCTCTGGGTGAAGAGACCATTCGCCCGGATGTAACGTTTGGCGACTGAGATAATCCGCTTCCCAATTGTCTATACCTGGGATATGAACCGCAGAAACTAGACAGGAGCTGGATTCCGCCCATACCAGAATTCGAGATACTTCTTTCATAGCCAGAGGACTGTGAGTCCCTCCTTGATGATTGATGTATGCCACAGTTGTGACATTGTCTGTCTGAAAACAAATGAACGATTCTCTCTTTAGAAGAGGGCATGACTGAAGAGCTCTGAAAATTGCACGGAGTTCCAAAATATTGATCGGTAATCTCACCTCCTGAGATTCCCAAACCCCTTGTGCTGTCAGAGACCCCCACACAGCTCCCCAACCTGTAAGACTTGCATCTGTTGAAATTACAGTCCAGGTCGGAAGAACAAAAGAAGCCCCCTGAACTAAACGATGGTGATCTGTCCACCACGTCAGAGAGTGTCGTACAATCGGTTAAAGATATTAATTGAGATATCTTTGTGTAATCCCTGCACCACTGGTTCAGCATACAGAGCTGAAGAGGTCGCATGTGAAAACGAGCAAAGGGGATCGCGTCCGATGCAGCAGTCATAAGACCTAGAATTTCCATGCATAAGGCTACCGAAGGGAATGATTGTGACTGAAGGTTTCGACAAGCTGATATCAATTTTAGACGTCTCTTGTCTGTCAAAGACAGAGTCATGGACACTGAATCTATCTGGAAACCTAAAAAGGTTACCCTTGTCTGAGGAATGAATGAACTTTTTGGTAAATTGATCCTCCAACCATGATCTTGAAGAAACAACACAAGTCGATTCGTATGAGATTCTGCTAAATGTGAAGACTGAGCAAGTACCAAGATATCGTCCAAATAAGGAAATACCACAATACCCTGTTCTCTGATTACAGACAGAAGGGCACCGAGAACCTTTGTAAAAATTCTTGGAGCTGTTGCTAAGCCAAACGGTAGAGCCACAAACTGGTAATGCTTGTCTAGGAAAGAGAATCTCAGAAACCGATAGTGATCTGGATGAATCAGAATATGCAGATATGCATCCTGTAAATCTATTGTAGACATATAATGCCCTTGCTCAACAAAAGGCAGGATAGTCCTTACAGTTACCATTTTGAATGTTGGTATCCTTACATAACGATTCAATATTTTTAGATCCAGAACTGGTCTGAAGGAATTCTCCTTCTTTGGTACAATGAAGAGATTTGAATAAAACCCCAGCCCCTGTTCCAGAACTGGAACTGGCATAATTACTCCAGCCAACTCTAGATCTGAAACACATTTCAGAAATGCTCGAGCCTTCGCTGGGTTTACTGGGACACGGGAAAGAAAAAATCTCTTTGCAGGAGGCCTTATCTTGAAGCCAATTCTGTACCCTTCTGAAACAATGTTCTGAATCCAAAGATTGTGAATGGAATTGATCCAAATTTCTTTGAAAAAACGTAATCTGCCCCCTACCAGCTGAGCTGGAATGAGGGCCGCAGGTTCATGTGGACTTAGGAGCTGGCTTTGGTTTTCTAAAAGGCTTGGATTTATTCCAGACTGGAGATGGTTTCCAAACTGATACCGCTCCTGAGGATGAAGGATCAGGCTTTTGTTCCTTGTTGTGACGAAAGGAACGAAAACGATTATTAGACCTAAATTTACCTTTACATTTTTTATCCTGTGGTAAAAAAGTTCCTTTCCCTCCAGTAACAGTTGAGATAATAGAATCCAACTGAGAACCAAATAATTTATTACCCTGGAAAGAAAGGGAAAGCAGAGTAGACTTAGAAGACATATCAGCATTCCAAGTTTTAAGCCATAAAGCTCTTCTAGCTAAAATAGCTAGAGACATATACCTGACATCAACTCTAATGATATCAAAGATGGCATCACAAATAAAATTATTAGCATGTTGAAGAAGATTAATAATGCTATGAGAATTATGATCTGTTACTTGTTGCGCTAAAGCTTCTAACCAAAAAGTTGAAGCTGCAGCAACATCCGCTAAAGATATAGCAGGTCTAAGAAGATTACCTGAACACAAGTAAGCTTTTCTTAGAAAGGATTCAATTTTCCTATCTAAAGGATCCTTAAAGGAAGTACTATCTGCCGTAGGAATAATAGTACGCTTAGCAAGAGTAGAGACAGCCCCATCAACCTTAGGGATTTTGTCCCAAAACTCTAATCTGTCAGATGGCACAGGATATAATTGCTTAAAACGTTTAGAAGGAGTAAATGAATTACCCAAATTATTCCATTCCCTGGAAATTACTTCAGAAATAGCATCAGGGACAGGAAAAACTTCTGGAATAACTACAGGAGATTTAAAAACCTTATTTAAACGTTTAGATTTAGTATCAAGAGGACCAGAATCCTCTATTTCTAATGCAATTAGGACTTCTTTAAGTAAAGAACGAATAAATTCCATTTTAAATAAATATGAAGATTTATCAGCATCAACCTCTGAGACAGAATCCTCTGAACCAGAAGAACCATTATCAGAATCAGAATGATGATGTTCATTTAAAAATTCATCTGAAAAATTAGAAGTTTTAAAAGACTTTTTACGTTTACTAGAAGGAGGAATAACAGACATAGCCTTCTTAATGGATTTAGAAACAAAATCTCTTATGTTATCAGGAACACTCTGAGTATTAGATGTTGACGGAACAGCAACAGGTAATGTAACAGTACTAAAGGAAATATTATCTGCATTAACAATTTTGTCATGACAATCAGTACAAACAACAGCTGGAGGAACAGATACCACAAGTTTACAGCAGATACACTTAGCTTTGGTAGATCCAGCACCAGGCAGCGATTTTCCAGAAGTATCTTCTGACTCAGTGTCAACGTGGGACATCTTGCAATATGTAATAGAAAAAACAACATATAAAGCAAAATTGATCAAATTCCTTAAATGACAGTTTCAGAAATGAGAAAAAAATGCCAGTGAACAAGCTTCTAGCAACCAGAAGCAATAAATAATGAGACTTAAATAATGTGGAGACAATAGTGACGCCCATATTTTTTTAGCGCCAAAAAAGACGCCCACATTATTTGGCGCCTAAATGCTTTTGGCGCCAAAAATGACGCCACATCCGGAACGCCGACACTTTTGGCGCAAAAAAACGTCAAAAATGACGCAACTTCCGGCGACACGTATGACGCCGGAAACAAAAAAAAAAAAATTTGCGCCAAAAAAGTCCGCGCCAAGAATGACGCAATAAAATGAAGCATTTTCAGCCCCCGCGAGCCTAACAGCCCACAGGGAAAAAAGTAAAATTTTAAGGTAAGAAAAAATTGATTTATTCATATGCATTATCCCAAATATGAAACTGACTGTCTGAAATAAGGAACGTTGAACATCCTGAGTCAAGGCAAATAAATGCTTGAATACATATATTTAGAACTTTATAAAAAAAGTGCCCAACCATAGCTTAGAGTGTCACAGAAAATAAGACTTACTTACCCCAGGACACTCATCTACATGTTGTAGAAAGCCAAACCAGTACTGAAACGAAAATCAGTAGAGGTAATGGTATATATAAGAGTATATCGTTGATCTGAAAAGGTAGGTAAGAGATGAATCTCTACGACCGATAACAGAGAACCTATGAAATAGACCCCGTAGAAGGAGATCATTGAATTCAAATAGGCAATACTCTCCTCACATCCCTCTGACATTCACTGCACGCTGAGAGGAAAACCGGGCTCCAACCTGCTGCGGAGTGCATATCAACGTAGAATCTAGCACAAACTTACTTCACCACCTCCATAGGAGGCAAAGTTTGTAAAAACTGATTTGTGGGTGTGGTGAGGGGTGTATTTATAGGCATTTTGAGGTTTGGGAAACTTTGCCCCTCCTGGTAGGAATGTATATCCCATACGTCACTAGCTCATGGACTCTTGCTAACTACATGAAAGAAATAACATGTCTGCTCTAAGCATTTGTTTAGCCAATTTATAACAAGCCATGTGCCCCTCTTTAAAAGCGCACAGAGAATTAACTCCTGTCAAGCCACATCATAGAAGCAGCCAGCAACCGCTCCCAGCGTCAGCTCACCCATGCAATGTAAAGTGAAACACCAACACACTTGAAATGCCTAAAATGAAATACATAAATAATATAAATAAAAGGGAATTCCCGAAACACCATTTCTTATTGCTATAGTGCATACCGATTACCCTCCCCAGATAGGGAATAATGTCAGCCTGTTCTGATGTATCAAGTCTCCCCAGAAACAAAGGACTGAACATACCTCAATACTGCTTGTAGCATGACAGTTCTCCACACTGAAGATGTTTCTTTACTCTACCTTCAACTGCTCTGTGGAAACCAGCATGGATCTTAGATAATTTTTGCTAAGATCATCAACATCAGGGCAGAAAAATGAAATGTCTCCACTCCTCTTCGGAAATTATAGTCTGACGATTTCTCCCTGAGAAAAATAGTACTCACTGGCACCATTTTAAAATAAAAAACTTCTTGATTGAAGAATCTAAACTAACACCTCACTTTACCTCTTCCTATCACTGACACAGGCAAAGAGAATGACGGGGGGGGGGAGGGAAGGGAGGAGCTATATATACAGCTCTGCTGTGGTGCTCTTTGCCACTTCCTGCTAACAGGAGGCGTAAAATCTGTCCCTTTAAGGAACTTGCTGACAACCCTTTCACCAATCCTTCTTGGAGAAAACAAAATCCTGGGAATCCTAACCCTACTCCATGAGTAGCCCTTGGATTCACACCAATAAAGATATTTACGCCATATCTTATGGTAAATTTTTCTAGTAACAGGTTTGCGTGCCTGAATCAAGGTATCAATAACCGCATCAGAAAACCCCCGCTTAGATAAAATCAAGCGTTCAATCTCCAAGCAGTCAGCTGCAGAGAAATTAGATTCGGATGATGGAAGGGTCCCTGAATGAGAAGGTCCTGCCTCAATGGAAGTTTCCACGGCGGCAGAGAGGACATGACCACCAGATCGGCATACCAAGTCCTGCGAGGCCACGCAGGAGCGATGAGGATCACCGAAGCCCTCTCCTGTTTGATCCGTGCAATCACCCGGGGAAGGAGAGCAAACGGTGGAATGAAATCTGTGGACTCGTCATATCTTGTAAAAGAAATAAGCCCCGCCCTTCGTATGCGTCAAAATGTAATGCCGTTTCCCAACTTAGTACGCCATTAAAGTCATACAGCCCCGTATGAAGTTCAGAGTAAATAATGCGTCCAGTGCCTGTTTAAAGCGTGTCTGATAGGGAAGTCAGTGCAACGTTCCTCTATGAAAAGCACCCATCACCCCAAGAACCGTAGCCCAGTGTATAAATAAATTTGTTTAGTAGGGAGGTACTCTACTTAAGGAAACCAAGTCCCCAATAAAAAATAGCCCCAAGCATGGGAAGATGGCACCACACTTTGGATTGCATGTCATTTTGATGAGGCTGGCCACTCAGTAAGTCAGTTAACATATCAAATTACAGAACATATACACTTATAGACAAAATCGGGTGGTGATAAAGAAAAAAAACTAAAAACTACTTTACCCTTTGGGATGAACAACGATTGGGGTCGCTCTCAGTTTCTGTGAATGTTTATTTAGTTGCTGTCACTTTAATTTGAAAATTATCTTCATAGGTTAGTTAGTTGGATGATGTCATGATAGGTGGAGTAATGGAGAGGATATTTAATAAGGCTGTATTTGTGTAAAATTATACGACTAAGGACTTTTGTCTAAAACGTATTTTGTTTCAGTTTTTCTAAATAAATGTATACATTTATTTGTGCTGCTGCAATTTGGATTTTTGCGGCAGTTTTGTTTTGGGCTTTGGCGTGAAGTCCAGCAGCGTGCACATGTATACACTGGTGCCGTTTTTTTTTTTTAAACACACTAAGGATTAACGGCATCAAAGTGTCTGCATTAGGTATGGGAATGTGATGGACAGAACTAAGAATAAGGGAACATCTAAATGGGAGTCAAATGCCAATGTTTTCCCACACAAAAAACAAAAAACTGTGGGGTCAGTAGAATAGCTATTAAAATAACATTTTCTGTTATTTATAAATGTTACTTATGCTCTGCAAAAAAATAAAATAAATGTATTTTATGATCATTTGTTCAACACTGTGAAAATTTAAAAGAAAAGCCAATTCTAACTTACATTTTACCCGGGTAGTCAGTAGAATTAGCTGGGTGGTGTGCCCATTAAATAGGTCCTGGGAAAACACCCCTATGAAAAGGAAATTTATACTTACCTGATAAATTTCTTTTACGATATGACGAGTCCACAGATTTCATCCTTACTTATGGGATATCGCCTCCTGGTCAGCAGGAGGAGGCAAAGAGCTCCACGAAGAGCTCCACAGCAGAGCTGCATAAATTGCTCCTCCCTTCCCCCCCAACCCAGTCATTCGACCGAAGTTAGGAAGAGAAAGGAAAAAGCCAAGGAGCAGAGGTGACTGAAGTATAACAAAAATAAAAACCTGTCTTAGAAAAAACGACAGGCTGGGCCGTGGACTCACCATATCGTAAAAGAAATAAATTTATCAGGTAAGCATAAATTTCCTTTTGTTTTACAAGATATGACGAGTCCACGGATTTCATCCTTACTTATGGGATACAATACCAAAGCTATAGGACACGGATGAAAGGGAGGGACAAGACAGGAACCTAAACGGAAGGCACCACTGCTTGAAGAACCTTTCTCCCAAAAACAGCCTCAGACGAGGCAAAAGTATCAAATTTGTAAAGTTTGGAAAAAGTGTGAAGAGACGACCAAGTTGCAGCCTTGCAAATCTGTTCAACAGAAGCATCATTTTTAAATGCCCATGAGGAAGCCACAGCGCTAGTAGAATGGGCCGTAATTCGATCTGGAGGTTGCTGTCCAGCAGTCTCATATGCAACACGGATGATACTCTTCAGCCAAAAAGAAAGAGGTAGCCGTAGCTTTCTGACCCCTACGTTTCCCAGCAAAAACAACAAATAATGAAGATGTTTGACAAAAATCCTTAGTCGCCTGCAAGTAAAACTTCAAGGCACGGACTACATCCAAATTATGTAACAGACGCTCCTTCTTAGAAGGATTAGGACACAAAGAAGGAACAACAATTTCCTGATTAATATTTTTGTTAGAAACAACCTTAGGAAGAAAACCAGGTTTGGTACGTAGCACCACCTTATCAGAATGGAAAATAAGATAAGGAGAATCACATTGTAATGCCGAAAGCTCAGAAACTCTGCGAGCAGAAGAAATAGCAACTAAAAATAAAACTTTCCAAGATAACAACTTAATATCTATGGAATGCATAGGTTCAAACGTAACCCCTTGAAGAACATTAAGAACTAAATTCAAACTCCAAGGAGGAGCAATTGGTCTAAACACAGGCCGGATTCTAGTCAGGGCCTGACAAAAAGATTGAACATCTGCCAGACGCTTGTGTAGCAAAATAGATAAAGCAGAAATCTGTCCCTTTAAGGAACTTGCCGACAACCCTTTCACCAATCCTTCTTGGAGAAAACAAAATCCTGGGAATCGTAAACCCTACTCCATGAGTAGCCCTTGGATTCACACCAATAAAGATATTTACGCCATATCTTATGGTAAATTTTTCTAGTAACAGGCTTGCGTGCCTGAATCAAGGTATCAATAACCGCATCAGAAAACCCCCGCTTAGATAAAATCAAGCGTTCAATCTCCAAGCAGTCAGCTGCAGAGAAATTAGATTCGGATGATGGAAGGGTCCCTGAATGAGAAGGTCCTGCCTCAATGGAAGTTTCCACGGCAGCAGAGAGGACATGTCCACCAGATCGGCATACCAAGTCCTGCGAGGCCACGCAGGAGCGATGAGGATCACCAAAGCCCTCTCCTGTTTGATCCGTGCAATCACCCGGGGAAGGAGAGCAAACAGTGGAATGAGTCAGACAGTTCCCCCTCAGACAGGGCCTCCCTACCCCACAAATCAGAGTCCTGGGAGGGTACATCTGAGATAGCCATCAGAGCATCAGAAGTCGCAGGGACCCCATGGGCCTCTGCCCTACTGCGCTTACCTTGGTAATTTAGATAAAACTTCTGAAAGAGTGGATGATATAACTGCAGCCATATCTTGCAGAGTAACTGAAGCCGACGCAGTGGAAGAAAACTGCATCGCTTGAGTGGGCGTTGAAGGCTGTGACACTGGGGAAGAAAGTTGCGGCATATCCTGAATTTCTTCAGGTTGAACACATTCCTTAGAACTATCTATATTTAAAAAAAAAAAATCCTCTCTTTGCATTGTAAAGCTTTTTCAATACAAACCGGGGGTTCCACAATGGCATCTAAACACATAGGACATGTGCTTTGCTCCATGTCCTCCATGATATACAGAAAAGCAATAGCAACTTGGTTTTTATTATGTTTCTAAAATCTTGCTAAAACAATTTTACTGTGTACTGTGTCTTTAAATGTCATGCACTGTAAAAAAACGTTCTCTGTTACATTTTCTTCTATTATATATAAGAGACTAGACAGAGATAAGCTTCTTCTTACGTAAAGCTAACCCCTTTATAACGTAGCTTTAAGAGAATTAGACACAGGGAAACCGTTAATGACCTCGGTGTGTAAGGAAAAAAAATAGTCACCCTGCCGCAGCTTCCTGCAGCTCCTACCTGCCTCCACGCTCTCAACCTCTTGAACGGAACACCTAAGACCGCTTGTGAGGATCTGTGACAAGCGAACCTAGGAACTGACAGGAAACGCTGCTATGTCTAAAAGGAAGCGCTATGTCGGAACCCAATAGAAGATACTGCGCGAAAGCACGCCAACAGCAAGCCCCGCCCATCGTGGGCAGAAACCTAATATCCGCTCTCTGGGGAATGTAACCCAAACAATACCGCCATTAACCGGAGTCTCATGAAAAGGATAGAAAAAAAGAAACCCTTCTAATCCTCCTGAATAACCCAGCGTGAGAGTGAGTGTGAGAGATGCCCATATTAACGTCAAGCCACCACACTATTCCAGCACTTCTAACCCATATATGTGTGTTTCAAAGTTAGAGTGTCTGGGCAAGGGAGACAATATGTTGGTTCTCATTCTCAGTGAGAATCTGCATACTGTCATGAAAGCATATAAGCCCAAATCATCAACAAGTATAGTACAGTCAGTTCTGAGATATGCTGCAGGGCCCCAGAAACAAAAAGACTGCACTTACCTCCATGCTGAGGAACAGCATGAAAAACGCACAGTATCAGGGGGTCCACTCTTCCTCCTGAGGTCCTGTGTAGACAGAAGGGCCTTAGTTAAAACTTCTCTAAAGCCATCACAGAAGAGCAGCATAAAAGTGGGAGGCGCAGTGCAGGTAAAGCCTCACTAGTTCCCAAAACCATAAGGTTATAAACTCCAGAGGCTGCTCCAAATTAAAAATAGTACACTTTGGCACCATTTAAAAAACAAAATTTATGCTTACCTAATAAATTTCTCTCTTGTGGTGTATCCAGTCCACGGGTTCATCCATTACTTGTGGGATATTCTCCTTCCCAACAGGAAGTTGCAAGAAGACACCCACAGCAGAGCTGTCTATATAGCTCCTCCCCTAACCCCCACCTCCAGTCATTCGACCGAAGACAAGTAAGAAAAAGGAGAAACTATAGGGTGCAGTGGTGACTGTAGTTTAAAAAATAAAAACACCTGCCTTAAAGTGACAGGGCGGGCCGTGGACTGGATACACCAGAAGAGAAAGAAATTTATCAGGTAAGCATAAATTTTGTTTTCTCTTGTAAGGTTTATCCAGTCCACGGGTTCATCCATTACTTGTGTGATACCAATACCAAAGCTTTAGGACACTGATGAAGGGAGGGACAAGGCAGGCACTTAAACGGAAGGCACCACTGCCTGTAAGACCTTTCTCCCAAAAATAGCCTCCGAGGAAGCAAAAGTATCAAATTTGTAGAATTTAGAAAAAGTATGAAGCGAAGACCAAGTCGCCGCCTTACAAATCTGTTCAACAGAGGCCTCATGTTTAAAAGCCCATGTGGAAGCTACCGCTCTAGTAGAATGAGCTGTAATTCTTTCAGGAGGCTGCTGGCCAGCAGTCTCATAAGCTAAACGGATTATGCTTCTCAGCCAAAAAGAAAGAAGTTGCCGAAGCCTATTGGCCTCTCCTCTTTCCAGAGTAGACAACAAACAATGCAGATGTTTGACGAAAATCCTTAGTAGCTTGCAAATAAAACTTTAAAGCACGAACCACGTCAAGATTGTGTAACAGAGGTTCCTTCTTTGAAGAAGAATTTGAACACAGTGACGGAACAACAATTTCCTGATTGATATTCCTATTAGATACTACCTTAGGAAGAAACCCAGGTTTGGTACACAAAACTACCTTATCTGCATGGAAGATCAGATAAGGGGAAACACACTGCAAGACAGATAACTCTGAAACTCTTCGAGCCGAAGAGATAGCTACTAAAAACAGAACTTTCCAAGATAAAAGCTTGATATCTATGGAATGCAAGGGTTCAAACGGAACCCCTTGAAGAACTTTAAGAACTAAATTTAAACTCCATGGCGGAGCAACAGGTTTAAACACAGGCCTGATTCTAACCAAAGCCTGACAAAACGCCTGAACGTCTGGAACATCAGCCAGGCACTTGTGCAAAAGAATAGACAGAGCAGAAATTTGTCCCTTTAAGGAACCAGACTATAATCCCTTTTCCAATCCTTCTTGGAGAAAAGATAGTATCCTAAGAATCCTGACCTTACTCCACGAGTAACCCTTGGAGTCACACCATTGAAGATATTAACACCATATCTTATGATAGATTTTCCTGGTGACAGGCTTTTGAGCCTGAATCAAGGTATCAATGACCGACATTTGGATGTTTGAATGGACCTTAGAGTAGAAGGTCCTGCCTCAGCGGCAGAGTCCATGGTGGAGAGGATGACATGTCCACCAGATCCGCATACCAAGTCCTGCGTTGCCACGCAGGCGCTATCAAAATCACTGAAGCTCTCTCCTGCTTGATTTTGGCAATCAGACGAGGGAGGAGAGGAAGCGGTGGAAACACATAAGCCAGGCTGAAGGACCAGTGCACTGCTAGAGCATCTATCAGCGCTGCCTGGGGATCCCTTGACCTGGACCCGTAACAAGGAAGCTTGGCGTTCTGACGAGACGCCATCAGATCCAGTTCTGGTTTGCCCCATAGTTGAATCAGCTGGGCAAATACCTCCGGTGGGAGCTCCCACTCCCCCGGATGAAAAGTCTGCCGACTTAGAAAATCCGCCTCCCAGTTCTCTACTCCTGGGATATGGATAGCTGAGAGATGGCAAGAGTGAACCTCTGCCCATAGAATTATCTTGGAAACCTCCATCATTGCCAGGGGACTCCTTGTTCCCCCCTGATGGTTGATATAGGCTACAGTCGTGATATTGTCCGACTGAAATCTGATGAACCTGGCCGCAGCTAGTTGAGGCCAAGTCTGAAGAGCATTGAATATCGCTCTTAGTTCCAGAATATTTATCGGAAGGAGGGCTTCCTCTTGAGTCCACGAACCCTGAGCCTTCAGGGAGTTCCAGACTGTGCCCCAGCCCAGAAGGCTGGCATCTGTCGTCACTATAGTCCTCTCTGGCCTGCAGAAACTCATTCCCCTGGACAGATGGACCCAAGATAACCAACAGAGAATCCCTGGTCTCTTGATCCAGATTTAACAGAGGAGACAAATCTGTGTCGTCCCCATTCCACTGGATGAGCATGCAAAGTTGCAGTGGTCTGAGATGTAGACGGGCAAACGGAACTATGTCCATTGCCGCTACCATTAGGCCGATCATTTCCATACACTGAGCCACTGAAGACCGAGAAGTGGAATGAAGAGCACGGCAGGAAGTTAGAAGCTTTGATATCCTGACCTCCGTCAGAAAAAATTTCATTTCTACTGAATCTATCAGAGTTCCTAGGAAGGAAACTTGTGAGAGGAGAGAGAGAGAACTCTTTTCTATGTTCACTTTCCAACCGTGAGACCTCAGAAAGGCCAGAACAATGTCCGTATGGGACATGGCCATTTGAAAAGTCGACGCCTGAATCAGAATGTCTAGGTAAGGGGCCACCGCTATGCCCCGCGGCCTTAGAACCGCCAGAAGGGACCCTAGAACTTTCGTAAAGTTTCTTGGTGCCGTGGCTAACTCGAAGGGAAGAGCCACAAACTGGTAATGCCTGTCTAGGAAGGCGAACCTGAGGAACTGATGATGATCTCTGAATCGGAATGTGGAGATAAGCATCCTTTAAGTCCACGGTAGTCATATATTGACCCTCCTGGATCATAGGAAGGATGGTTCGGATTGTCTCCATCTTGAAGGATGGGACCCTGAGAAATTTGTTTAGGATCTTGAGATCCAAGATAGGTCTGAAAGTTCCCTCTTTTTTGGGAACTATAAACAGGTTTGAATAGAAACCCAGCCCCTGTTCCTCCCTTTGAACTGGGTGGATCACTCCCATAACCAGTAGGTCTTGAACGCAACGTAAGAATGCCTCTCTCTTTATCTGGTTTACAGATAGTTGCGAGAGATGAAATCTCCCCTTTGGAGATGAACCTTTGAATTCCAGAAGATATCCCTGGGAAACAATCTCTAGTGCCCAGGGATCCTGGACGTCTCTTGCCCAAGCCTGGGCGAAGAGAGAAAGTCTGCCCCCGACTAGATCCGGTCCCGGATCGGGGGCTACTCCTTCATGCTGTCTTAGAGGCAGCAGCAGGTTTCTTGGCCTGCTTCCCCTTGTTCCAAGCCTGGTTAGGTCTCCAGACTGGTTTGGACTGGGCGAAATTTCCCTCTTATTTTGCATTAGAGGCTGCGCCACTCTTGAAGTTTAGAAAGGAACAAAAATTATTCTGTTTGGCCCTTAATTTATTGGACCTATCCTGAGGAAGTGCGTGACCTTTTCCTCCGGTAATATCAGGGATGATCTCCTTCAGGCCAGGCCCGAATAGGGTCTGTCCTTTGAAAGGGATGTTAAGAAGCTTAGACTTTGAAGTAACGTCTGCTGACCAGGACTTAAGCCATATCGCCCTACGCGCCAGAATAGCAAAACCTGAATTCTTAGCCGTTAGCTTGGTTAAATGAAAAACGGCGTCAGAAATAACATAATTTATGCTTACCTGATAAATTCCTTTCTTCTGTAGTGTGATCAGTCCACGGGTCATCATTACTTCTGGGATATTACTCCTCCCCAACAGGAAGTGCAAGAGGATTCACCCAGCAGAGCTGCATATAGCTCCTCCCCTCTACGTCACTCCCAGTCATTCGACCAAGGACCAACGAGAAAGGAAAAGCCAAGGGTGAAGTGGTGACTGGAGTATAAATTAAAAAATATTTACCTGCCTTAAAAACAGGGCGGGCCGTGGACTGATCACACTACAGAAGAAAGGAATTTATCAGGTAAGCATAAATTATGTTTTCTTCTGTTAAGTGTGATCAGTCCACGGGTCATCATTACTTCTGGGATACCAATACCAAAGCAAAAGTACACGGATGACGGGAGGGATAGGCAGGCTCTTTATACAGAAGGAACCACTGCCTGAAGAACCTTTCTCCCAAAAATAGCCTCCGATGAAGCAAAAGTGTCAAATTTGTAAAATTTGGAAAAAGTATGAAGCGAAGACCAAGTTGCAGCCTTGCAAATCTGTTCAACAGAGGCCTCATTCTTGAAGGCCCAAGTGGAAGCCACAGCTCTAGTAGAATGAGCTGTAATTCTTTCAGGAGGCTGCTGTCCAGCAGTCTCATAAGCTAAACGAATTATGCTACGAAGCCAAAAAGAAAGAGAGGTAGCGGAAGCTTTTTGACCTCTCCTCTGCCCAGAGTAAATGACAAACAGAGAAGACGTTTGTCGAAATTCCTTAGTTGCCTGTAAGTAAAATTTTAGAGCACGGACTACATCCAGGTTGTGCAGTAGACGTTCCTTCTTTGAAGAAGGATTTGGGCATAAAGAAGGAACAACAATCTCTTGATTGATATTCCTGTTAGTAACTACCTTAGGTAAGAACCCAGGTTTAGTACGCAGGACTACCTTATCCGAATGAAAAATCAAATAAGGAGAATCACAATGTAAGGCTGATAATTCAGAGACTCTTCGAGCCGAGGAAATAGCCATTAAAAATAGAACTTTCCAAGATAACAACTTTATATCAATGGAATGAAGGGGTTCAAACGGAACGCCCTGTAAAACATTAAGAACAAGGTTTAAACTCCATGGTGGAGCAACAGTTTTAAACACAGGCTTAATCCTGGCCAAAGCCTGACAAAAAGCCTGGACGTCAGGAACTTCTGACAGACGTTTGTGTAACAGAATGGACAGAGCTGAGATCTGTCCCTTTAATGAACTAGCAGATAAACCCTTTTCTAAACCTTCTTGTAGAAAAGACAATATCCTAGGAATCCTAACCTTACTCCAAGAGTAACCTTTGGATTCACACCAATATAGGTATTTACGCCATATCTTATGGTAAATCTTTCTGGTAACAGGTTTCCTAGCCTGTATTAAGGTATCAATAACTGACTCAGAAAACCCACGTCTTGATAAAATCAAGCGTTCAATTTCCAAGCAGTCAGCTTCAGAGAAGTTAGATTTTGATGTTTGAAGGGACCCTGAATCAGAAGGTCCTGTTTCAGAGGTAGAGACCAAGGTGGACAGGATGACATGTCCACCAGGTCTGCATACCAAGTCCTGCGTGGCCACGCAGGTGCTATTAGAATCACTGATGCTCTCTCTTGTTTGATTCTGGCAATCAATCGAGGAAGTAACGGGAAGGGTGGAAACACGTAAGCCATCCTGAAGTCCCAAGGTGCTGTCAGAGCATCTATCAGGACTGCTCCTGGATCCCTGGATCTGGACCCGTAACGAGGAAGCTTGGCGTTCTGTCGAGACGCCATGAGATCTATCTCTGGTTTGCCCCAACGTCGAAGTATTTGGGCAAAGACCTCCGGATGAAGTTCCCACTCCCCCGGATGAAAAGTCTGACGACTTAAGAAATCCGCCTCCCAGTTCTCCACTCCCAGGATGTGGATTGCTGACAGGTGGCAAGAGTGAGACTCTGCCCAGCGAATTATCTTTGATACTTCCATCATAGCTAGGGAGCTTCTTGTCCCTCCCTGATGGTTGATGTAAGCTACAGTCGTGATGTTGTCCGACTGAAACCTGATGAACCCCCGAGTTGTCAACTGGGGCCAAGCCAGGAGGGCATTGAGAACTGCTCTCAATTCCAGAATGTTTATTGGCAGGAGACTCTCCTCCTGACTCCATTGTCCCTGAGCCTTCAGAGAATTCCAGACGGCACCCCAACCTAGAAGGCTGGCGTCTGTTGTTACAATTGTCCAGTCTGGTCTGCTGAATGGCATCCCCCTGGACAGATGTGGCCGAGAAAGCCACCATAGAAGAGAATTTCTGGTCTCTTGATCCAGATTCAGAGAAGGGGATAAGTCTGAGTAATCCCCATTCCACTGACTTAGCATGCACAGTTGCAGTGGTCTGAGGTGTAAGCGTGCAAAGGGTACTATGTCCATTGCCGCTACCATTAAGCCGATTACCTCCATGCATTGAGCCACTGACGGGTGTTGAATGGAATGAAGGGTGCGGCAAGCACTTTGAAGTCTTGTTAGCCTGTCCTCTGTCAGGTAAATCTTCATTTCTACAGAATCTATAAGAGTCCCCAGGAAGGGAACTCTTGTGAGTGGAACGAGTGAACTTTTCTTTTCGTTCACCTTCCATCCATGTGACCTTAGAAATGCCAGCACTAACTCTGTATGAGACTTGGCAGTTTGAAAGCTTGAAGCTTGTATCAGAATGTCGTCTAGGTATGGAGCTACCGAGATTCCCCGCGGTCTTAGTACCGCCAGAAGAGCACCCAGAACCTTTGTGAAGATTCTTGGAGCTGTAGCCAATCCGAATGGAAGAGCCACAAACTGGTAATGCCTGTCTAGGAAGGCAAACCTTAGGTACCGATAATGATCTTTGTGAATCGGTATGTGAAGGTAAGCATCTTTTAAATCTACAGTGGTCATGTACTGACCTTCTTGGATCATAGGTAAAATTGTCCGAATAGTCTCCATCTTGAACGATGGAACTCTTAGGAATTTGTTTAGGATCTTTAAGTCCAGGATTGGTCTGAAAGTTCCCTCTTTTTTGGGAACCACAAACAGATTTGAGTAAAACCCCTGTCCCTGTTCTGATCGTGGAACTGGATGGATTACTCCCATTAACAAGAGCTCTTGTACGCAGCGTAGAAATGCCTCTTTCTTTGTCTGGATTGTTGACAATCTTGACAGATGAAATCTCTCTCTTGGAGGAGAGTATTTGAAGTCCAGAAGGTATCCCTGAGATATTATCTCTAGCGCCCAGGGATCCTGAACATCTCTTGCCCAAGCCTGGGCGAAGAGAGAAAGTCTGCCCCCCACTAGATCCGATCCCGGATCGGGGGCCCTCAATTCATGCTGTTTTAGGGGCAGCAGCAGGTTTCCTAGTCTGCTTGCCCTTGTTCCAGGACTGGTTAGGTTTCCAGCCTTGTCTGTAGTGAGCAACAGCTCCTTCCTGTTTTGGTGCAGAGGAAGTTGATGCTGCTCCTGCTTTGAAATTACGAAAGGAACGAAAATTAGACTGTCTAGTCTTGGCTTTGTCCTGAGGCAGGGCATGGCCTTTACCTCCTGTAATGTCAGCGATAATCTCTTTCAACCCGGGCCCGAATAAGGTCTGCCCTTTGAAAGGTATATTAAGCAATTTAGACTTAGAAGTAACATCAGCTGACCAGGATTTTAGCCACAGCGCCCTGCGTGCCTGAATGGCGAATCCTGAATTATTCGCCGTAAGTTTAGTAAGATGTACTACGGCCTCCGAAATGAATGAATTAGCTAGTTTAAGGACTCTAAGCCTGTCCGTAATGTCGTCCAGAGTAGCTGAACCAATGTTCTCTTCCAGAGACTCAATCCAGAATGCCGCTGCAGCCGTGATCGGCGCAATGCATGCAAGGGGTTGCAATATAAAACCTTGTTGAACAAACATTTTCTTAAGGTAACCCTCTAACTTTTTATCCATTGGATCTGAAAAAGCACAGCTATCCACCACCGGGATAGTGGTACGCTTAGCTAAGGTAGAAACTGCTCCCTCCACCTTAGGGACCGTTTGCCATAAGTCCCTTGTGGTGGCGTCTATTGGAAACATTTTTCTAAATATCGGAGGGGGTGAGAACGGCACACCGGGTCTATCCCACTCCTTAGTAACAATTTCAGTAAGTCTCTTAGGTATAGGAAAAACCTCAGTACTCGTCGGTACCGCAAAATATTTATCCAACCTACACATTTTCTCTGGTATTGCAACTGTGTTACAATCATTCAGAGCCGCTAACACCTCCCCTAGTAATACACGGAGGTTTTCCAGTTTAAATTTAAAATTTGAAATATCTGAATCCAGTCTGTTTGGATCAGAACCGTCACCCACAGAATGAAGTTCTCTGTCCTCATGTTCTGCCACCTGTGACGCAGTGTCTGACATGGCCCTAATATTATCAGCGCACTCTGTTCTCACCCCAGAGTGATCACGCTTACCTCTTAGTTCTGGTAATTTAGCCAAAACCTCAGTCATAACAGTAGCCATATCCTGTAATGTGATTTGTAATGGCCGCCCAGATGTACTCGGCGCTACAATATCACGCACCTCCCTCTGAGCGGGAGATGTAGGTACTGACACGTGAGGCGAGTTAGTCGGCATAACTCTCCCCTCGTTGTTTGGTGAAATTTGTTCAATTTGTACAGATTGATTTTTATTTAAAGTAGCATCAATACAGTTAGTACATAAATTTCTATTGGGCTCCACTTTGGCATTGCAACAAATGACACAGGTATCATCCTCTGAATCAGACATGTTTAACACACTAGCAAATAAACTTGCAACTTGGAAATACAATTCAATTAGAATAATATTAAAACGTACTGTGCCTTTAAGAAGCACAGAAGATCTATGACAGTTGAAAATTAATAAATTGAAACAGTTATAGCCTCAATCCTTGTAAACAACACAACTTTAGCAAAGGTTTAATCCCATTAGCAAAGATAACAAATTCTGAAAGCAGGAAACAAATTACAGAATAAACGTTTCTTATCTCAGTCAAACTATAATTCTCACAGCTCTGCTGAGAGAAATTACCTCCCTCAAAATAAGTTTTGAAGACCCCTGAGCTCTGTAGAGATGAACCGGATCATGCAGGGAATACAATGAGTTGCTGACTGAAATATTTGATGCATAGTAAAAGCGCCAAAAAACGGCCCCTCCCCCTCACACACAGCAGTGAGGGAGAACAGAAACTGTCAGAAAACAGATTAAGCAACTGCCAAGTGGAAAAATAGTGCCCAAACATTTATTCACTCAGTACCTCAGCAAATGAAAACGATTTTACATTCCAGCAAAAACGTTAAACATAATCTCTAGTTATTAAACAGCTTTATGTATTTCTTACAGTGTAATTCTAGTGAAGTACCATTCCCCAGAATACTGAAGTGTAAAGTATACATACATGACATTATATCGGTATGGCAGGATTTTCTCATCATTTCCATTGTCAGAAAATAAAAACTGCTACATACCTCTATGCAGATTCATCTGCCCGCTGTCCCCTGATCTGAAGTTTACCTCTCCTCAGATGGCCGAGAAACAGCAATATGATCTTAACTACTCCGGCTAAAATCATAACAAAAACTCTGGTAGATTCTTCTTCAAACTCTGCCAGAGAGATAATAACACACTCCGGTGCTATTTTAAAATAACAAACTTTTGATTGAAGATATAAAACTAAGTATAATCACCATAGTCCTCTCACACATCCTATCTAGTCGTTGGGTGCAAGAGAATGACTGGGAGTGACGTAGAGGGGAGGAGCTATATGCAGCTCTGCTGGGTGAATCCTCTTGCACTTCCTGTTGGGGAGGAGTAATATCCCAGAAGTAATGATGACCCGTGGACTGATCACACTTAACAGAAGAAAAACAGAATTTATGTTTACCTGATAAATTTCTTTCTCCAACGGTGTGTCCGGTCCACGGCGTCATCCTTACTTGTGGGAATATTCTCTTCCCCAACAGGAAATGGCAAAGAGCCCAGCAAAGCTGGTCACATGATCCCTCCTAGGCTCCGCCTACCCCAGTCATTCGACCGACGTTAAGGAGGAATATTTGCATAGGAGAAACCATATGGTACCGTGGTGACTGTAGTTAAAGAAAATAAATTATCAGACCTGATTAAAAAACCAGGGCGGGCCGTGGACCGGACACACCGTTGGAGAAAGAAAATTATCAGGTAAACAAAAATTCTGTTTTCTCCAACATAGGTGTGTCCGGTCCACGGCGTCATCCTTACTTGTGGGAACCAATACCAAAGCTTTAGGACACGGATGAAGGGAGGGAGCAAATCAGGTCACCTAAATGGAAGGCACCACGGCTTGCAAAACCTTTCTCCCAAAAATAGCCTCAGAAGAAGCAAAAGTATCAAACTTGTAAAATTTGGTAAAAGTGTGCAGTGAAGACCAAGTCGCTGCCCTACATATCTGATCAACAGAAGCCTCGTTCTTGAAGGCCCATGTGGAAGCCACAGCCCTAGTGGAATGAGCTGTGATTCGTTCGGGAGGCTGCCGTCCGGCAGTCTCGTAAGCCAATCTGATGATGCTTTTAATCCAAAAAGAGAGAGAGGTAGAAGTTGCTTTTTGACCTCTCCTTTTACCTGAATAAACAACAAACAAGGAAGATGTTTGTCTAAAATCCTTTGTAGCATCTAAATAGAATTTTAGAGCGCGAACAACATCCAAATTGTGCAACAAACGTTCCTTCTTTGAAACTGGTTTCGGACACAGAGAAGGTACGATAATCTCCTGGTTAATGTTTTTGTTAGAAACAACTTTTGGAAGAAAACCAGGTTTAGTACGTAAAACCACCTTATCTGCATGGAACACCAGATAAGGAGGAGAACACTGCAGAGCAGATAATTCTGAGACTCTTCTAGCAGAAGAAATCGCAACTAAAAACAAAACTTTCCAAGATAATAACTTAATATCAACGGAATGTAAGGGTTCAAACGGAACCCCCTGAAGAACTGAAAGAACTAAATTGAGACTCCAAGGAGGAGTCAAAGGTTTGTAAACAGGCTTGATTCTAACCAGAGCCTGAACAAAGGCTTGAACATCTGGCACAGCTGCCAGCTTTTTGTGAAGTAATACCGACAAGGCAGAAATCTGTCCCTTCAGGGAACTTGCAGATAATCCTTTTTCCAATCCTTCTTGAAGGAAGGATAGAATCCTAGGAATCTTAACCTTGTCCCAAGGGAATCCTTTAGATTCACACCAACAGATATATTTTTTCCAAATTTTGTGGTAAATCTTTCTAGTTACAGGCTTTCTGGCCTGAACAAGAGTATCGATAACGGAATCTGAGAATCCTCGCTTCGATAAAATCAAGCGTTCAATCTCCAAGCAGTCAGCTGGAGTGAAACCAGATTCGGATGTTCGAACGGACCCTGAACAAGAAGGTCTCGTCTCAAAGGTAGCTTCCAAGGTGGAGCCGATGACATATTCACCAGATCTGCATACCAAGTCCTGCGTGGCCACGCAGGAGCTATCAAGATCACCGACGCCCTCTCCTGATTGATCCTGGCTACCAGCCTGGGGATGAGAGGAAATGGCGGGAACACATAAGCTAGTTTGAAGGTCCAAGGTGCTACTAGTGCATCCACTAGAGCCGCCTTGGGATCCCTGGATCTGGCCCCGTAGCAAGGAACTTTGAAGTTCTGACGAGAGGCCATCAGATCCATGTCTGGAATGCCCCACAGGTGAGTGACTTGGGCAAAGATTTCCGGATGGAGTTCCCACTCCCCCGGATGCAATGTCTGACGACTCAGAAAATCCGCTTCCCAATTTTCCACTCCTGGGATGTGGATAGCAGACAGGTGGCAGGAGTGAGACTCCGCCCATAGAATGATTTTGGTCACTTCTTCCATCGCTAGGGAACTCCTTGTTCCCCCCTGATGGTTGATGTACGCAACAGTTGTCATGTTGTCTGATTGAAACCGTATGAACTTGGTCCTCGCTAGCCGAGGCCAGGCCTTGAGAGCATTGAATATCGCTCTCAGTTCCAGAATATTTATCGGTAGAAGAGATTCTTCCCGAGACCAAAGACCCTGAGCTTTCAGGGATCCCCAGACCGCGCCCCAGCCCATCAGACTGGCGTCGGTCGTGACAATGACCCACTCTGGTCTGCGGAACGTCATCCCTTGAGACAGATTGTCCAGGGACAGCCACCAACGGAGTGAGTCTCTGGTCCTCTGATTTACTTGTATCTTCGGAGACAAGTCTGTATAGTCCCCATTCCACTGACTGAGCATGCACAGTTGTAATGGTCTTAGATGAATGCGCGCAAAAGGAACTATGTCCATCGCCGCTACCATCAACCCGATCACTTCCATGCACTGAGCTATGGAAGGAAGAGGAACGGAATGAAGTATCCGACAAGAGTCTAGAAGTTTTGTTTTTCTGGCCTCTGTTAGAAAGATCCTCATTTCTAAGGAGTCTATAATTGTTCCCAAGAAGGGAACCCTTGTTGACGGGGATAGAGAACTCTTTTCCACGTTCACTTTCCAGCCGTGAGATCTGAGAAAGGCCAGGACAATGTCCGTGTGAGCCTTTGCTTGAGGAAGGGACGACGCTTGAATCAGAATGTCGTCCAGGTAAGGTACTACTGCAATGCCCCTTGGTCTTAGCACCGCTAGAAGGGACCCTAGTACCTTTGTGAAAATCCTTGGAGCAGTGGCTAATCCGAAAGGAAGCGCCACGAACTGGTAATGTTTGTCCAGGAATGCAAACCTTAGGAACCGATGATGTTCCTTGTGGATAGGAATATGTAGATACGCATCCTTTAAATCCACCGTGGTCATGAATTGACCCTCCTGGATGGAAGGAAGAATAGTTCGAATGGTTTCCATCTTGAAAGATGGAACCTTGAGAAACTTGTTTAAGATCTTGAGATCTAAGATTGGTCTGAACGTTCCCTCTTTTTTGGGAACTATGAACAGATTGGAGTAGAACCCCATCCCTTGTTCTCTTATTGGAACAGGATGAATCACTCCCATTTTTAACAGGTCTTCTACACAATGTAAGAACGCCTGTCTTTTTATGTGGTCTGAAGACAACTGAGACCTGTGGAACCTCCCCCTTGGGGGAAGTCCCTTGAATTCCAGGAGATAACCCTGGGAGACTATTTCTAGCGCCCAAGGATCCAGAACATCTCTTGCCCAAGCCTGAGCGAAGAGAGAGAGTCTGCCCCCCACCAGATCCGGTCCCGGATCGGGGGCTAATATTTCATGCTGTCTTGGTAGCAGTGGCAGGCTTCTTGGCCTGCTTTCCCTTGTTCCAGCCTTGCATTGGTCTCCAAGCTGGCTTGGCTTGAGAAGTATTACCCTCTTGCTTAGAGGACGTAGCACTTTGGGCTGGTCCGTTTTTACGAAAGGGACGAAAATTAGGTCTATTTTTCGCCTTGAAAGGCCGATCCTGAGGAAGGGCGTGGCCCTTACCCCCAGTGATATCCGAGATAATCTCTTTCAAGTCAGGGCCAAACAGCGTTTTCCCCTTGAAAGGAATGTTTAGTAGCTTGTTCTTGGAAGACGCATCAGCCGACCAAGATTTCAACCAAAGCGCTCTGCGCGCCACAATAGCAAACCCAGAATTCTTAGCCGCTAACCTAGCCAATTGCAAAGTGGCGTCTAGGGTGAAAGAATTAGCCAATTTGAGAGCATTGATTCTGTCCATAATCTCCTCATAAGGAGGAGAATCACTATCGAGCGCCTTTATCAGCTCATCAAACCAGAAACATGCGGCTGTAGTGACAGGGACAATGCATGAAATTGGTTGTAGAAGGTAACCCTGCTGAACAAACATCTTTTTAAGCAAACCTTCTAATTTTTTATCCATAGGATCTTTGAAAGCACAACTATCCTCTATGGGTATAGTGGTGCGTTTGTTTAAAGTAGAAACCGCTCCCTCGACCTTGGGGACTGTCTGCCATAAGTCCTTTCTGGGGTCGACCATAGGAAACAATTTTTTAAATATGGGGGGAGGGACGAAAGGAATACCGGGCCTTTCCCACTCTTTATTAACAATGTCCGCCACCCGCTTGGGTATAGGAAAAGCTTCTGGGAGCTCCGGCACCTCTAGGAACTTGTCCATTTTACATAGTTTCTCTGGGATGACCAACTTTTCACAATCATCCAGAGTGGATAATACCTCCTTAAGCAGAATGCAGAGATGTTCCAACTTAAATTTAAATGCAATTACATCAGGTTCAGCCTGTTGAGAAATGTTCCCTGAATCAGTAATTTCTCCCTCAGACAAAACCTCCCTGGCCCCCTCAGATTGGGTTAGGGGCCCTTCAGAGATATTAATATCAGCGTCGTCATGCTCTTCAGTAACTAAAACAGAGCAGCCACGCTTACGCTGACAAGGGTTCATTTTGGCTAAAATGTTTTTGACAGAATTATCCATTACAGCCGTTAATTGTTGCATAGTAAGGAGTATTGGCGCGCTAGATGTACTAGGGGCCTCCTGAGTGGGCAAGACTCGTGTAGACGAAGGAGGGAATGATGCAGTACCATGCTTACTCCCCTCACTTGAGGAATCATCTTGGGCATCATTGTCATTATCACATAAATCACATTTATTTAAATAAACAGGAATTCTGGCTTCCCCACATTCAGAACACAGTCTATCTGGTAGTTCAGACATGTTAAACAGGCATAAACTTGATAATAAAGTACAAAAAACGTTTTAAAATAAAACCGTTACTGTCACTTTAAATTTTAAACTGAACACACTTTATTACTGCAATTGCGAAAAAACATGAAGGAATTGTACAAAATTCACCAAATTTTCACCACAGTGTCTTAAAGCCTTAAAAGTATTGCACACCAAATTTGGAAGCTTTAACCCTTAAAATAACGGAACCGGAGCCGTTTTAACACTTTAACCCCTTTACAGTCCCTGGTATCTGCTTTGCTGAGACCCAACCAAACCCAAAGGGGAATACGATACCAAATGACGCCTTCAGAAAGCCTTTTCTAAGTATCAGAGCTCCTCTCACATGCGACTGCATGCCATGCCTCTCAAAAACAAGTGCGCCACACCGGCGCGAAAATGAGGCTCTGCTTATGCTTTGGGAAAGCCCCAGAGAAATAAGGTGTCTAATACAGTGCCTGCCGATATTATAATATCAATATACCCAGATAAAATGATTCCTCAAGGCTAAATATGTTTTAAAAATGAATCGATTTAGCCCAGAAAAGTCTACATTCTTAATAAGCCCTTATGAAGCCCTTATTTACCATCGTAATAAACATGGCTTACCGGATCCCATAGGGAAAAATGACAGCTTCCAGCATTACATCGTCTTGTTAGAATGTGTCATACCTCAAGCAGCAAGAGACTGCACACTGTTCCCCCAACTGAAGTTAATTGCTCTCAACAGTCCTGTGTGGAACAGCCATGGATTTTAGTTACGGTGCTAAAATCATTTTCCTCATACAAACAGAAATCTTCATCTCTTTTCTGTTTCTGAGTAAATAGTACATACCAGCACTATTTTAAAATAACAAACTCTTGATTGAATAATAAAAACTACAGTTAAACACTAAAAAACTCTAAGCCATCTCCGTGGAGATGTTGCCTGTACAACGGCAAAGAGAATGACTGGGGTAGGCGGAGCCTAGGAGGGATCATGTGACCAGCTTTGCTGGGCTCTTTGCCATTTCCTGTTGGGGAAGAGAATATTCCCACAAGTAAGGATGACGCCGTGGACCGGACACACCTATGTTGGAGAAAAGGAATTAGCTAACTTAAGAGCTTTAATCCTGTCTAAAATATCATCTAACGGGGTCTCCACCTGTAGAGCCTCCTCAAGAGCCTCGAACCAAAAAGCCGCTGCAGCAGTAACTGGGGCAATGCATGCAAGAGGCTGGAGAATAAAACCTTGATGTATAAAAATTTTCTTAAGGAGACCCTCCAATTTTTTATCCACAGAATCTAGGAAAGCACAACTGTCCTCGACGGGGATAGTTATATGCTTAGCTTAGGGACCATCTGCCACGAGTCCCGTATGGCGGCATCTATGGGAAACATCTTTTTAAAAGCAGGAGGGGGAGAGAACGGCACACCTGGTCTATCTTATTCCTTAGTAATAATTTCCAAAAACCTCTTAGGGACTGAAAAAACATCAGTGTAAACAGGCACTGCAAAGTATTTGTCCATCTTACACAATTTCTCTGGAACTACAATGGGTTCACAGTCATCCAGAGTCGCTAAAACGTCCCTAAGCAATAAGCTGAGGTGTTCGAGCTTAAATTTAAACGCTGTCATTTCAGAATCAGACTGAAGCAACGCCTTCCCTGAATCTGAAATGTCACCCACAGATAGAAGCTCTCCTGCCTCAGCTTCTGAGTATTGTGAGGGTATATCGGACAAAGGTATTAAAGTGTCAGAAAGCTCTGTATTAGTTCTAGCCCCAGAGCTGTCTCGCTTTCCTTGTAACCCCGGCAGTTTGGACAATACCTCTGAGAGGGTAGCATTCATAACTGCCGCCATGTCCTGTAAGGTAAAAGAATTAGACGCGGTAGATGTACTTGGCGTCACTTGAGCGGGAGTTATAGGTTCTGACACATGGGGAGAGCTAGATGGCATAATCTCCCTTTTTTCAGTCAGAGAATCCTCTGGAGATAAATCTTTAAGCGCCATAATATGGTCTTTATAGTTAATAGAAATTTCAGTACATTTGGTACACATTCAAAGAGGGGGTTCCACAATGGCTTCCAAACATATTGAACAAGGAGTTTCCTCTATGTCAGACATGTTTAACAGACTAGTAATGAGACAAGCAAGCTTGGAAAACACTTTAATAAAGGTGAAACAGCAATTAAACAAAACGTTAATGTGCCTGTAAGAGAAAAAAAAAGTAGCACTTAAACTGCAAAACAGTGTAAAAATATAGTAAAGTCTTCGAAATTTTTACAGTGTGTGTAAGGGACTAAAGCAACATTGCACCCACTTGCAAATGGATGGTTAACCCCTTAGCCCCCAAACCGGATTGAAAAAACGTCAACCACCGGTAAAAGACAGTTGAGCACCTTGCCACAGCTCTGCTGAGGCTCCAACCTGCCCTCAAATACGATTTAGGGAAGAAATAAACCCTTTATAATGGTCCTCAGATGCCAAAGGACTCATCTAGGGAAGCTGGATGTCTCAGTCTGAAGGAAACTGCGCATATAGAGCGCGAAAATAGGCCCCTACCACCATGTACTGGATGTCAGAGAGGCCTTAAGAAAATACTCCTAGGAGTATATGACTAGCCATGTGGAAAACTAGGCCCCAAATAAAGACTTATCTCCCTCAGAGAAAAAAACGTCCTATTAATGAAAACATGTAAACGTTTTGTCACTAAGAAATATGAGTATTAACATGAGTATTACCCTGTTTTGTAAGCATGATCCCAGTCGTTGTTAAATCACTGCATCTAGCTTACCTCAAATAAACAAGGCTCTGTCAGCATTTTCTAGAACTTATTCATCTCTCTAGAAATAAAAATACTGAACATACCTCAAAGCAGGTAATCTGCAGACCGTTCCCCCAACTGAAGTTTTCCCATACTCTTCAGTTATGTGTGAGAACAGCAATGGACCTTAGTTACAAACCGCTAAGATCATCAACCTCCAGGCAGAATTCTTCTTCTAACTTCTGCCTGAGAGTAAAACAGTACAACGTTGGTACCGTTTAAAAATAACAAACTCTTGATTGAAGGTAACACTACACTAAGTCACCACATATCTCTTGATACTTCCTATCTTGTCGAGAGTTGCAAGAGAATGACTGGGGGTGGGGGTTAGGGGAGGAGCTATATAGACAGCTCTGCTGTGGGTGTCCTCTTGCAACTTCCTGTTGGGAAGGAGAATATCCCACAAGTAATGGATGAACCCGTGGACTGGATACACCTTACAAGAGAAATAAAACTCTTGATTGAAGAATCTAAACTAACACCTCACTCCTATCACTAACAAAGGCAAAGAGAATGACTGGAGGGGGGGGGGGAGGAGTTATTTATGCAGCTCTGCTGTGGAGCTCTTTGCCTCCTCCTGCTGACCAGGAGGCGATATCCCATAAGGATGAAATCCGAGGACACGTCATATCTTGTAAAAGAAACAAGGCTCTTACCTGGTGACTATTAGTTAGATAAAGTAAGGTATATACTTTCAAACACTCGTTAGTCGACATCAAACATTTGCAATTATTAATAAGTAGCAATGGAATAAGGACAAACAAAGTTTAGTTTGTATCAATATTTACTAGAATTTGTTTTGATGAAATGATATCCTTTAGCAGTACGAACAATGTAAATATAAAAAAATAAACTCTGGAGTGATAAGTTTACAAAAAAGGTCGCAAGTCCATCGTTTTCTAACCATACAAGAAAAGCAAAAGGGAATTTCCCATGGCAATACATATGCGCACAAATCCTAACTAAAACCTTTCCTTCTCTAAAATACTAAATTTACTTAAGGAAATGATTGCAGGTGTTAGACTGGATTAAGTGTCATTTCTCAGTCGATGTAGATATAAAAAGGTACATTTGACAAAGTAACATTTTAAGGCTAAGAAATATTAGAACAGTAGTCAAATAACTGCCTTTTAACATTCAAAACATAAAACAGTACATTTTAAAAGGTGAATAATTAAAAGGAAAATATGTCCATAATAAGATATGGAGAATTCACCCTATACCACACTTGTATAACAATGCAATTTTATTTCACGTTCTTTCCTCTTTTCTTGTTAAGTCTGTGTTTATACAAAATCTGCAAATTAACGTAACAAGCGACTCTTTCATGTTTATAACTTATATAAATACATACTTTAAAATGTACACCCAGTGCTTTCATAAGAATAACCTTTTGTTTTTTTAAACATATACTTCTTCAGTACAATACAAAATTTTACTTATGCTAAGAAACAAAATTCCATCGTATTGTGAGGAGATAGTGCTTCCCAATTAAGCTTTAAGCTTAAATCTTAAAGATAATTTTCAATATGTTAATACACTGCTAAAAGTGGTTATATTGCAATATGTTGCAAATGTAAATATATTTTTATGGGCTAGCCAATTATATTGAAGTTAACATTTCACAATGAATGAGAACCATACAAAAAAGCAATTTTATATGACTGCACAATACATTTAATGTATGCACAGTGGTTTGTGCCACATGAAAATTTGGTAAACAAAAAGCCAATTTTAACCAGCTTAATACTGCACAAAACTAGAGATAATTGCACTTACAACAGCAAAGTCCAATAATGATGGATTATCTGGTAGCAGAAAGGTTAAATGAATGGTAGCAATTCCTTCTCAAGAGTCTCCTTAGTTTGAGAGATACTTGATACAGTGGTCTGTAGTAATGCAAACATATTCCTTAAACTACATTTGAAATTCCAAATCTCCTTTCTCGCTGCCAAAAGGAAAAACCAGACCACCATATTGGTACGTAGCTGTCTGAATGGACTGTTGGTCCCATATTTGTAATAGGGTTAGCCGTCTAGCAATTAATCCTTCCACTCAAGCACTAAGGTACTGCAAGGAATTTTTTTTATTTGTCATTCTGAGGTCCAAGAAGTGACCAAGCTAGAGAACAAGTGGCCACCTGTGTCTATCCAGTCCCATATTACAAAGGGGCCATTTGGTCCTCCTGCGATATTTGTTCCCATGAAGCTGCAGCTTCTACCCAAGCTCCAATTTGAAAACCTACTTAAAATAGATAAATTCTTAAATAAGAATAAATATAGAATATTGCGTGGAGAGAAGCTGCAGCTCAATCGTATACCTAGGGAATATTATTTGTAATGTCTCTCAGGGTATCATTTCTCTACAAAGGCTGCAGCTGCAATGGATGTCCTAAGGCTTCCTCTAGTTGTAGCTTTCAGATCCTCAAGTTCTGTATTTAATTTTCCAATTACCCATTCCAAGGCGTCCCGACCCTACAACAGAAAGATGCAGCTGTAAATGTGGAGTTTTTGGTGTCAAAGCAAGAAAAGAAAAGTCCCTGCTGCATTTATTTTAAAGTCACAGCGATACTTGCAGTAGTTTAATAAATCTTGACTATCTTTATTTGAACTAAAGCTATTTCACAAACCAGTTATAGTCACTGAAGTTATCAGACAGCTTGTTGGCCATAGGATTAACAATTTCATAAAGGGGAAATTTGTTCATTTTGTATATACAGAACCATAAAAATCTTTACACCAGAGTTTTATTTCATGTTATGAATCCCACAACCACCCACCAGTAGTTTTCTTGGGGGACAATGACAACTAATGACACAATTAGAAAAGGTGTTTTCTGATCATTTGCAAAATTAAATAAAAAGAGAGGAGCCAAATACATATACACCAGACATTTAAAAATCTAGACTTGCGATTTAACTTAAAAAGGGATACTAAACCCATTTTTTTCCTCACGATGGAGCATGCAATTTTAAGCAACTTTCTAATTTACTCTTATTAATTTTTCTTCATTTTCTTGTTATCTTTATTTAAAAAGCAGGAATGTATAGTTTAATAGCCAGCCCATTTTCGGTTCAGCACCCGGGATAGCGCTTGCTTATAGGTGGCTACATTTAGCCACCAATAAGCAAGCATAACCCACTTTCTGAACCAAAAATGGGCCAGCTCCTAAGCTCCTAAATTTTAGTTTAGTATCCCTTTAAACGTTTCCGATTCAGAAAGAGCATGCATTCTGCTGCCCTTACACTCCTGTTTTGGGTTAATGTAGAAAACTGGTACTCTGGGGCCTTGTATATAAAAAAAAAACAAAAAAAAAAAAAACACGTTATTAAAGAGATGGTCTACACAAATAGTTTTTGTTTAAAAAGATGGATAATGCCTTTACTACCCATTCCCCAGCTTTGCACAACCAATATTCATATATTAATATACTTTATAACATTTAGACCTCTAAATTTCTGCCTGTTTCAAAGGCTCTATAGACGGTCTCTTAATCGCATGCTTTTTTATTTGCTTTTCACAACAGATGACTGCAAGTTCATGTGGGCCATTTAAATGACAATGTGTACGCCGGAAGACAAAGATTTAGCACAACACAGTACTAAATGCAAGTCAATAGAAAATAAAGTAATGTGATCAGGGGGCTGTCAGAAGATTAGATACATGGTAATCATAGAGGTAAAACGTAGATTAATATAACCGTTGGTTATGCAAAACTGGGGAAGGGCTAATAAAAGGAATTATATATAAGAATAAAAATTATATTGTAGACTGTCCCTTTAATATGATTACATTTATTCTTTCCATTAAAAAGGAGTAGCAACAAAATAGATTCTTCCCATAACCCTTTATATCCAATTATCTGCAATTTTCTACATCCAATGTACTTACCTTGTTGGCATTTGTAGAAATGGTGTTTGCCATCATTCCCTCTAAATAGCTGCTCAGACTGACACCTTTTACTGAAATGATTGCCTCTTGCGTAAGAATGGTTCTAAAACAAATTTAAATAAGACTGTTATTTCCACTACCTATTTCCTACCCATAATCCAAACTGTTGCTTATAAATGCTCTCCAGACCCTCACACTGGTTGACACATTCCTTGGAAACTTACAAGCCAGATGTACATATAAGAATAAAAAAAAGAAGTTTTTAAAGCAAAGACAAAGTCCTGATTATAGAGTTTAACAGAGTTTTACATAGTGATGTGTATACTAACTTTTGAGGGTCCTGGGGATGTGGTTTGTAAACAAGTCTTTCATCCACAGAAACCAGATTTGTGAATGTGATCTACAAAAAAAAAATATAAAAATAAAATAATTGTTTTCATGACTATGAAAATATTTTGCAAGTAATAATTTTAGCATGCTCACAGCAATCCTACACTAAAACTTTAAAGGGATACTGAACCCAATTTTTTTTTCTTTCATGACTCTGATAGAGCATGCAAATTTAAGCAACTTTCTCATTTACTCCTATTATCTATTTTCCTTTGTACTCGTTATCTTTATATGAAAAAGTAGGAATGCAAGCATAGGATCCAGCTAATTTTTGGTTCAGCAATAGTACCGAGACAGGCAGAAGTACCGAGGCAGAGAGGGCCTCCCTGCATTGGGCAGCGGTGGTGCCGATCGTTGAGGTCGTTGGAGGGTAAGGTGGGAGACGGATGGCTGGCCCATTGCTGGATTGGGGCGGTACCGTTTTATTTAAAAAAAAGTTGGCAACTTTTAGAAAACTGGGTTCTGGCACACAGTTGCCAGTACCTAAGATGGTAGTAATTAGAGGGGGGAGGGTTAAAGAGCTTTTTGTGAGGGATCAGGGAGGTGGGAAGGTAAGGGGGTAATCCTCCTGCAATTAGCAGCCCTCTAATTACCAAAAATGGCAATGGCAAAGCCATATACATCTGCTATTTCTGAACAAAGGGGAACCCAGAGAAGCTTTAAAAACCATTTGTGCCATGATTGCACAAGCTGTTTGTAAATAATTTCAGTGAAAAACGTAAAGTTTGTGAAAAAGGTAACGATTTTTTTTATTTGATCGCATTTGGCGGTGAAATGGTGGCATGAAATATATCAACATGATCCTAGATCAATACTTTG
Source organism: Bombina bombina (assembly GCF_027579735.1). Lineage (NCBI taxonomy): Eukaryota > Metazoa > Chordata > Amphibia > Anura > Bombinatoridae > Bombina > Bombina bombina. Next base: position 957,952,799 of record NC_069499.1, read on the forward strand.
GGTTGTCTACTAAAAAACAAAACAGTTTTGATAGGTAAATATAAAAAAAGGCTCTATTTAGCCTGATGAAACAGTGCTGTGACACTGAGAAACGCATTGCTCTTGGTTTTAATAAATTATTTTTACTCTCACTTTGCTGCTGCACCATCAATTGGTAACACCCTTATTTGGAGGTTACCATTTTGCTCCCTTTAGCTGCTGTCTCCCTGCTTGAGCTGATCTGAGGCTCTCTCCTGAGCTGCCCATCGTGGGCCCTGCACTCACGGTTACGGTTCATAGGATCTCTGGACTCCCCCTGGTGGGACGAGGATACCGTCTGTTCCTGTATCACCACTGGGTCTACCGGATGACCGTTTGGTTCCGGACTGCCTTTACTGTACACTAGTGCTTCTCACCACGTGAGTAGGATTTTTATTGCCCACCTTTATCCTCTGTGTTACAGTCTAATTTGCACTATGTGGCGCCCTCTACTTTTTCCATTTTGGCTCTATTTCTGTTTAAATGTAGTAATGACAAAAATGCTCTGGTCTTTTGGGGAGGTTTTAATCTGAAATGCCCGGTCCTTAAGGGGTTAAAGTGTTATTGTAGCCGATGAGATTGTGAAACACTTTTTTGGAGTCGCGTAAGTTTTGTATATGAGAATAATATGTAGAATAAGACATTTTTTAATAATCTATATAGATATACATAGAATAAAACTTTTGGAGAGAGTGATATAATTCTAGAAGCCATGCTGCTTTGCTGATCCCTGATATTTGTCAAGCTCCGTTATATTCTGCATACAAAACCTCCTTTTATTCCAAGAAAATTGTTTGTGACAAGAGGTCACAATTTAGGGTTGGAGGAAAGGAGATTTAATCTCCTGCAACGGAAATGTTTTTTTCACTGTAAGAGCATTAAAATTGTGGAACTCATTACCAAAGGAGGTAGTGAATGCCAACACCCTAGATACATTTAAAAATGGTTTGGATATATTTCTTGCTAGAAACAGAATTCATGGATATTGCTTGTATTAATCCCACCTTTTAGTGGGATTAATTTAAGATCAACTGGAGCTTTTTTGTAAGTATATTTGATTTGTATAGGTTGAACTCGATGGACTTCAGTCTTTCAACCTCCTCTACTCTGTTTCTATGTTTGTGACATTTTTTTACACCAATAATACCTCTCTCTCTAAATAGTTTGGTATGGAATTTTGCAGCACTACACAAATTAAACCAAATTATTAAATATAGTATCAGACATTTTGAAAATTTTCTTATAAACACTTAAAACTTTAACTATTAGAAATGCTATGCACAGACTTACATTGGTGGATGTTAGCTCCATTGTTTTGGCAACAGGGTCTACCACAGAATGTTCTTGAATGTAAGTATTTGTCCTACATGTCCCAATAATCTAGTACGGAGAAAGCAAAAAAAAAATTTTTTTTTTAAAAATTACCACCGTTTTTAAAAAAAAAAAAAACACTACCAAAAAAAACAGAATTTATACTTACTGATAAAATGCATTTCCTTCAGGCTGATGAAAGACGATAGCTTCATAACATGTGGGATATATTCCAGCCTATTAGGGAGAGGTCAAGAGCCCTCACCTCAGAGCTTTAGCCCCTCCCACCTCCTCTCCAGTTTACGTATAGCCAAGCAGACAGGAAGAAAAAAAAAAAGGTAGCAAAGACAGAAAGCAGGGTTACAAGGTGCAAATGAGAGCCGTCACCCATATACAAAAATAGGGTGAGGGCTATGGACTCTCATTAGTCCAAAGGAAATAAATTTATTGTCAAGTATAAATTCTGTTTTCCTTCTTAGCTGATGAGAGTCCATAGCTTCATAACATGTGGGATACTATACCCAAGCTGAGATGCCATGTTAAGAACTGGTGGGACAAAAAGTTGGCAGATCTTATTTGCCAGACACTGCAGTCTGAAGGACTTTACTGCCAAAAGCTGCATCAGAAGCACCAGAAATGTCAAAATGATAACATTTGTTAAGTGTAACGGGAAGTCCAAGTTGTTGCCTTGCAAATCTGTTCCAAGGAGGCATCATCCTTGAAAGCCCAGGAAGTAGAAACTTACCTTGTAGAGCGAGCAGTTACTCTTTTCGGTGGGGGATTTACCACAGCCAAGTATGTGCAAAAAAATGTGTTACTCTATCACCAAATTAATGCACAAAAAAAAAAAAAAAAAAAAAAAACTAAATATAGTGAAATATTATAACACTGTGTACTAAAAATAAGAAAGGATATAGTCCTAATTATTTTCCACTTTGAAACATAGTATCCACAAAATATGACCTCAGGAAGAGAACATAGCGTGATTCTGTTGATAAGTATCAGAAAAAATATAGTAATGACCTTACTTACATCTTACACAGTTATAACTGAGCTCTAAGGGTATAAGCAAACTACTTGTAGCTCTCCTTTCCAAAGAGGTAACCAGGCAAGGAACGGATCAACCTCAGGAGAGAATAAATCTCTAGTGTAAGTACTGTTTACACTCAGCAACCAAACAAATTTAAAACCTTACTCATGTTTTATAGAGCTATTACTGAGCGCTCATGGTGTAAGTGATTTATTAATTACTCACTCCCAGGTAAACTTCTAAGGAATGGATGGATTTTAAAATAAATATATTAAAATAGTAATAGCACAACATGATTGAAACACAAGGGTAACACTGGACCAGTTCACTATAAAGCCTGGTCTACGGCTTGAGAAAACGCTTAGTCTCACCCAGCGTTTGTCCAGCCGATAATGGAACCAGCGAGTATGTTTAACGGCACGTCCAACCTCTCAAAGTAAATCTCTGAAGTATGTTTCACTGATCATTCAGCTTTTTCAAGGAGTGTACTTTAGTCCACCCTCTTCCTATATTTATAGGTCTTTCCACATCCTTATTGGTGGAATTGTTTCACTCAATCTTCCATTGGTTTAAACGATCTTATCCACAGGTAAGGATTGAACAAACAATACAAATCGTTCATTTTGTTATAAACATAAAGACAATAAATAATTAAACCACATAAAAATATACACAGACCAATTGATAAAAAACATAAAGACAATAAATAATTAAACCACATAAAAATATACACAGACCAATTGATAAAAAAAAAAAAAAATTGAAGATAATTATTGGGAATTCTGTGTGGGATTCAAACCTGGAACCTCCGATTCTTAAGCAATAAACAGAACCACCAGACTATCTAGGGCCTCTTCCTAGAGTTCATTAAAAAGAAAACATTCTGTCTCTATCCATTTAATACATTTTCATCTAACAAATAGATCTCCTATTAGTCTATTCTAAAAAAGATCTGATTTTTGTTTTTCAATTGTAGTTCATTGATATAAATTTACTTATATGATTCAATAATGTATGATTATAAATGTGTACCGCACGAGAATAAAAACTCAAGGGAATTGGTTGGAAGGCTAAGCAAACAAAAAACAGAATTTATGTTTACCTGATAAATTACTTTCTCCAACGGTGTGTCCGGTCCACGGCGTCATCCTTACTTGTGGGATATTCTCTTCCCCAACAGGAAATGGCAAAGAGCCCAGCAAAGCTGGTCACATGATCCCTCCTAGGCTCCGCCTTCCCCAGTCATTCGACCGACGTAAAGGAGGAATATTTGCATAGGAGAAATCATATGATACCGTGGTGACTGTAGTTAAAGGAATAAATTATCAGACCTGATTAAAAAACCAGGGCGGGCCGTGGACCGGACACACCGTTGGAGAAAGTAATTTATCAGGTAAACATAAATTCTGTTTTCTCCAACATAGGTGTGTCCGGTCCACGGCGTCATCCTTACTTGTGGGAACCAATACCAAAGCTTTAGGACACGGATGAAGGGAGGGAGCAAATCAGGTCACCTAAATGGAAGGCACCACGGCTTGCAAAACCTTTCTCCCAAAAATAGCCTCAGAAGAAGCAAAAGTATCAAACTTGTAAAATTTGGTAAAAGTGTGCAGTGAAGACCAAGTCGCTGCCTTACATATCTGATCAACAGAAGCCTCGTTCTTGAAGGCCCATGTGGAAGCCACAGCCCTAGTGGAATGAGCTGTGATTCTTTCAGGAGGCTGCCGTCCGGCAGTCTCATAAGCCAATCTGATGATGCTTTTAATCCAAAAAGAGAGAGAGGTAGAAGTTGCTTTTTGACCTCTCCTTTTACCAGAATAAACAACAAACAAGGAAGATGTTTGTCTAAAATCCTTTGTAGCATCTAAATAGAATTTTAGAGCGCGAACAACATCCAAATTGTGCAACAAACGTTCCTTCTTTGAAACTGGATTCGGACACAAAGAAGGCACGACTATCTCCTGGTTAATGTTTTTGTTAGAAACAACTTTCGGAAGAAAACCAGGTTTAGTACGTAAAACCACCTTATCTGCATGGAACACCAGATAAGGAGGAGAACACTGCAGAGCAGATAATTCTGAAACTCTTCTAGCAGAAGAAATTGCAACCAAAAACAAAACTTTCCAAGATAATAACTTAATATCAACGGAATGTAAGGGTTCAAACGGAACCCCCTGAAGAACTGAAAGAACTAAATTGAGACTCCAAGGAGGAGTCAAAGGTTTGTTAAACACTAAAAAACTCTAAGCCATCTCCGTGGAGATGTTGCCTGTACAACGGCAAAGAGAATGACTGGGGAAGGCGGAGCCTAGGAGGGATCATGTGACCAGCTTTGCTGGGCTCTTTGCCATTTCCTGTTGGGGAAGAGAATATCCCACAAGTAAGGATGACGCCGTGGACCGGACACACCTATGTTGGAGAAATAAATGGTTATCCTATATGGTTAACACATACTAGTTCACATATTTTTAGTTCAAAGCAACATCATTCATAAAAAGTGGTGCAGTTTGAAGTCTAACACCTTTGAAATAAGGGTGTTTAAAGAATATATCCATTTAATTTCAATTTGACCTAATTTACTATTCATATTCCCTACTCTCCAACCGGTTTTCATTTTTGTATGTATGTATGTGTATATGTATGTATGTGTATATATATATATATATATACATATATATATATATATATATATATATATATACATATATATATATATACATATATATATATATATATATATATACACATATATATATATATATATATATATATATATATATATATACATATATATATATATATATATATATATATATATATATATATACACATACATACATACATACATACATACATACATACATATACACACATACATACACACACACACACATACACAAGTGAAAACAGCGCTTAAAAAAAATCTATTCTAAGCTTAAAAAAAAATCTATTCTAAGCCAAATGACACATATAAATTGTAAATAAAAAGTCTCTCTCAGCAGTAATGAACAGGAGAGCCAGCACATTATTATTGTTCATCAGTTTTTTTGAGGTAGATTCTGGTAAGGGGATATACATCTTCAGAAAGTCATAAGTGGACTTTTTATTTACAATTTAAATGTCTGTTATTCTCATATGTT